>NW_019154133.1:4100061-4101579 GCF_002288905.1 Enhydra lutris kenyoni | reverse complement strand
CCCCTCCACCTTCTAACAGGGAAAAAAAATGCTGGTCGGTCCCTTATATCTCCTTGTGAAAGAGAAGAGGCATGCTCAAGGCAAGAATCTTTTTTAACTTCTCAACAGTTCTGCAAGGTAGACGTCAGGATTTCCACTTAAACAGTGGGGAGAAAACCAAGCCCAGAAGGATCAAATAACATGCAAATGTCTTTCTTACAGGTAAAGCCTACAGAAAATGCATTTGAACCCAGGACTGTGTGATTCCAAAGCTCAAGCTTCTAAGAATGCTGTGATTTCAACCTGACTGCAGGAAGCGGGCTTGTCTGACAAATCCACGTCACGGTGAACTAGCATGAATGACTCTGTGAAAAGGCCCTTGCCAGGCGGTGGAAATGGAGGCAAGGGTGGACTGAGGAGGGGAGCACCGTTTTTCTCCCTGTGAGTCTGCCATGTGCAACAAAGGAGGGGAGCTAGTCAAAGTCGATGGGAGTCCTGGACCCCAGGAGGTTACCCGTCCTGATCGGAGTGCAGACAGATCTATTCTTGCCTGCTGTTGTCCACAGGGCCCTCCTACATTGTACGCATGCAGACTGGTGTCTGAGAGCCAGCTTGGTAGCTCTGCAGTCTGGAACTCAGCCCTGCCCCGAGTCTTGGCCGTCGTGAGTTCAGGCAGTTCCCTGATGCTGTCTCGGTTCCCTCCAATTTGCAAGGCAGGACTAAGACCTCAGTCCCAGGAGGCCAGTAGGGCATTAAAAGAGATGTAAAGTGCTTAGCCCGGGGCCTGGCGTGTAGTAAGCTTTCAGTGTAGAGAAGCTGTGATTGTTTTATCATGAAGATCAGAACAGGGCAGAGAGGGATTATGAGGTGCAGAAATTCATTCGTTTATTCAACAACTAGTCACAGAACATCAGCTGTGCCATGGGCACCCGCTTGGATCTTTGCTGTATGTTATCGAATAGTGCAGACTGAGATCTGGCTCTCTGGGGCATGTATTCTGGAACAGAGAGGCAGACAACAGCAAAATCAGTAAGTAAATGACATGATATACTGACGTGTGGTATGTGTCCTGAAGAAAATATACATAGAGGTTTAGGTGACTATCCAACTCATACAGTTAATGTTGACGCTCATATAATCTGAACCATCATCAGTGAATGATGGTAGTGGATTTGGTTGGAAACTAATGCTGATCTTGAAACCTTTTCTGGTAACAGCACATAGTACTTTCTCTAATCATCTCAGCATCCCAGAAAAAGCAATGTCCTCACTCACTGACAGTGAAGGGAGACCTTGAAAATTCTAGATGCTGGGGCGCCTGGGTGGCTCAGTGAGTTAAAGCCTCTACCTTCAGCTCGGGTCATGATCTCAGGGTCTTGGGATTGAACCCCGCATCCAGCTCTCTGCTCAGCAGGGAGCCTGCCTCCCACCCCCCTTCTCTGCCTGCCTCTCTGCCTACTTGTGATCTATCAAATAAATAAATAAAATCTTAAAAAAAAAAAGAAAATTCTAGATGCTGCTTCCAGATAAATGGTTTAT
>NW_019154133.1:3953632-4099961 GCF_002288905.1 Enhydra lutris kenyoni | reverse complement strand
TGTGGGGCTCGATCCCAGGACCCTGAGACCATGACCTGAGCCGAAGGCAGAGGCTTTAACCCACTGAGCCACCCAGGCACCCCAGATAAATGGTTTATTTCTAATAGTTATTTTATTTGCCAACAAGAGTAGCATCCAGAGGTTAAACTGCTTAGTGCATTATTAAAAAAATAAAAACAAGATCCAAAGCTATAGATACAACTGATGGTATTGTTTTTTTGGTGGTTGAGGAGAAAAGCAGCTCATAAGTTAAAAAATCTTCTGGAAAATAAAATCAACCTTAGAAACTCCAGGTTGGAAGAGACCTTTTTTTTTTTTTTTTTAAGATTTTATTTATTTATTTGACAGACAGAGATCACAAGTAGGCAGAGAGGCAGGCAGAGAGAGGAAGGGAAGCAGGCGCCCTGCTGAGCAAAGAGCCCGATGCGGGACTCGATCCCAGGACCCTGGGATCATGACCTGAGCCAAAGGCAGCGGCTTTAACCCACTGAGCCACCCAGGCGCCCCTGGAAGAGACCTTTAAGGTTATGCTCGAGTTCCAAAGAATGATGTGGTTCAGACGTGACTGGTTTGACTTGAACTATATTGGGCTAGAGCTCATTTCCTAGGAATTATAGGTTGATAAAAGCTGATACTCAGGAAAAGGTAGATGTGGTTATCAATTGATTTTCTCAACAACACTTGCGAGGGGAGAAAGGAGACTTGCCTTTGCAAAGGTGCTACCAAGAAGGCTCTTGGTGGGACATAGTTTTCTTTTTGTCTATTAGATGCCTCAAGGCAGGCAGAGCTGGGCCTGATGCCCCCAGAAACAGAGCGGGCAGACCAGCCCCACAAGACCGGTGTCAGTCTCACTCTTCCTATCGTGGTTGGCTATCAAAAGCTTCAAATACACAGAGTACAGAGAGAGAATACTGTTACAGAATAGCCACCCCAACCCAAACTGAACATATTTTGACAACATTCCTTATTAGTCTAAGCTATGTACTTAATATGGATAGATGGTAAATCGATTTAAATGTAGCTGATAGCCCCTTCACACTCTTCTCCAGCCCTATTCTCTCTCCCTGGAAGCAGCCATCATACTGAAGTTAGTGCATACACTTCCTATCTCTATGTTTATACTTGCATTAATATACATGACTCTACAATCGAAATAAAGTGTTGTATGCGCACCTTTAAAATTTGCATAAATTGGAATGCCTGGGTAGCTCAGTTGGTTAAGCGTCTGCCTTTGGCTTAGGTCATGATTCCGGGGTGGGGAGGTGGGGGGGGGGTTCCTACATACGGCACCTTGTTCAGCAGGCAGTCTGCTTCTCCCTCTGCGTGCCACTCCCCCAGCTTGTGCGCTCCCTCGCTCTCTGTCTGACAAAGAAATAAAGTCTTTAAAAACATAAAAATAGAATACATAGAAAAATATCAAAAATAGAATAAAATGTGCATAAATGGTATTATATATCATATATTTTATCCTAGCTTTCAGGATCTCTTTGAGGTCTGGTGATGTTCTTAAAGGTACTAGTTATTATGTTATTATACATCGTACTAGTTCATTAGTACTTACTCTAAAACAGTGACCAGTTGGATTTCTGACCCCCTGGGATGCATTTGGAAGGTTAACAAGACGTATTATTCCAGACTGGGTCTCTCTGATGAATTCTTTACGTTATTCATCAAACTGTCAGCTCCCGAGGGCCAAAATGCCAGTACAGGAGGTGAAATCTGCTGAGATAAGGACAAGAACTACTCGAAAAAACTAGCAATGAAGTCCCTGAAGTGTAAGGTAAAGGAAGACAGGAGCAGTGAGCTTCTTCACAGACTTTTTGACCTCGTCTCCTGGGAGTTTTTTTTCTCCTAACCATCCCTGCCAAAGCAACCGATATTTCAAGTATTTCTACCATAGGTTAAATTTGCCTGTTTGAGGACTTGGTGAAAGTAGAATCAGAGGGTACAAGCTCCTTTGTGTTCTGCTTCTTTCGTTCAGCATGTTTTTGAGATGCATCCAAATTGTCACATGGTCATAGCTCATTCTTTTTCTATTGCTGCATAAGGTTTTGCTTTATGGATATCCCAGTTTGTTTACCCATTGTCCTATATACGGACACCTGGGTTGTTTCTAGTTTTTGGCTATTATGAATAATGCTGTATGAACGGTCGTGTACATTTTTTTTTTTTTTAAAGATTTTATTTATTTGACAGACAGAGATCACAAGTAGGCAGAGAGGCAGGCAGAGAGAGAGGAAGGGAAGCAGGCTCCCCGCTGAGCAGAGAGCCCGATGCGGGGCTCGATCCCAGGACCCTGAGATCATGACCTGAGCCGAAGGCAGAGGCTTTAACCCACTGAGCCACCCAGGCGCCCCAGTCGTGTACATGTTTTATGGTGGACCTATATTTTCATTTCTCTTTGGTTGTTACCTAGGAGTAGGATGACTGGTTCATATGCATATATTTAACTTTATAAGGCACTGCCATAATATTTTCCCAAGTGGCTATATCCTTTTTTTTTTTTTAAGATTTTATTTATTTATTTGACAGAAAGAGATCACAAGTAGGCAAAGAGGCAGGCAGAGAGAGAGGAAGGGAAGCAGGTTCGCTGCTGAGCAGAGAGCCCCATGCGGGTCTTGATCCCAGGACCCTGGGATCATGACCTGAGCCGAAGGCAGAGGCTTTAACCCACTGAGCCACCCAGGTGCCCCGTGTCTATATCCTTTTGCATTCCCCCAGCAATGTATTAGTTCCAGTGGCTCCATATTCTTGGCAACATTTACCATCATCAGTCTTTACTTTTAGCTATTCCTGTGGGTTTGATTTTTTTTTTTTTCACTAAAAACTTATTAGTCAAAACTAATTTTAAGGGGATGCCTGGGTAGCTCAGTCTGTTAAGTGGATGCCTTCGGCTCAAGTCATAATCCCAGGGTCCTGGGTTTGAGCCCCACAAGGGGCTCCCTGCTCAGTGAAGAGCCTGCTTCTCCCTCTCGTTCTGCCTACTTGCGCTCTCCATCTCTGTCAAATAAATAAATAAAAATCTTTAAAAAACAAGCAAACAACCCCCCTAATTTTAAAAACACAAGCAAGGCTATGTATAACCCATATATTCGAAATATATTCGTGTATATTTTGAAGAAAAGTGTTCAAGAAAATCTAATAAATATCATTCAAAGAATATATTCACAACATTGTATGTGACAAACCAAATTTAAAGAATGAGGCACTATACATCTTTATAACAGTTCTAAACTTTTGTGTATCTAATAACATCACTTCAAAATATCTCATAATGGTTTTAATTTGCTTTTCTCTGCTGACTAGATCTTGAACATCTTTTCATTTGTATTGTATTCAGGTATCTTCTTCTGTGAAGTATTTGTTTAGATCTTTGACCAACTTAAAAAAAAATGTGTTGTTTATCTTATTATTGAATTGTGTCTTTCATAAGTTGGGTCAGATATATGTTTTGCAAAAAGATATCCAGTCTTGTGGCTTATCCTTAAGAGCAATCATTTTTAAGCTTGATGAAGTCCATTTATCATTTTTTCTTTTAGAGCTGGTGCTTTTGTGTCCTGTTTAAGTAGTCTTTGCCCAATCTAATGTCACAACAGTTTTCTTCTAAAAGTAGAATTATGAATGCCTGGGCGGCTCAGTTGGTTGGGCGTCTGCCTTTGGCTCAGGTCACGATCCCAGGGTCTTGGGATTGAGTCCCACATCAGGCTCCTTGCTCAGTGAGGAGCCTGTTTCTGCCTCTGCCATTCTCCCTGCTTGTGCTCTCTTTCTCTCTCTCTCTCTCTGACAAATAAATAAAACCTTAAAAAAAAAAGATTAAAAGTAGAATTTGTTTTAGCTTTTACATTGAGGTCTATGATCCATTTTGAGTTAATATTTGTATGGCGTGATGTGAGGGTCAAGGTTAATTTTTTCCATATAGAATATCGAGTAGTTCCAGTACCTATTATTGAAAAGACTCTTTTCTCTATTGAATTATCTAACTTGGCACCTTTTGTTGAAAATTAACTGACCATATAAGTGTGGGTCTATTTTTGGAGAGTGTATTCTGTTCCAAATAAAAGTCATTTTCTTTTTTCCTCTTCTTGTCAGTATTTTGAAATTACACTATTAAAGGAGCTATTTGTTCATATATATTCTTGTGTTTCTGATAAATATTTCCTGACTCTGCTTGCCGTCTATGGCAATGGTCAGGCATTTGGTCTTTTCTCCTGCCACTTCCTGTCTTTCCCTTGCCCTCCATCAACATGTATATCAGCCTATGTGGCCTCAAACTAGTTAAAAAGTTGACTTACCCCAGGTTCTTACTCTTGTACTTTTCTTTTTTTTTTTTTTTTTAAGATTTTATTTATTTGACAGAGAGAGAGAGAGATCACAAGTAGGTAGAAAGGCAGGCAGAGAGAGAGAGGGAGAAGCAGGCTCCCCGCTGAGCAGAGAGCCCGACGCGGGGCTCGATCCCAAAACCCTGAGATCATGACCTGAGCCGAAGGCAGAGGCTTAACCCACTGAGCCACCCAGGCGCCCCACTCTTGTACTTTTCTAATCCTTAACAGATAATGAAATTTCAACAGGTCTGTTGCTAGTGACAATAGCCAAGGCTCTACCTTATGTGTCATCACTGATCTAAGCACATTAAAAATTACTGGATTGTCCCAACAGCCTTATAAAGTAGGAATTATTATCCTTCTTTACACAAGAGCAATCTGAAGCCCTCAGGGGCTATGTAATTTGTCTAAGATCATACACACAGTAAGTAGCTGAGCTGGGATACACACCCTGTCTGTCTCCAGAGCCTGTAAACTACCAAAACGCTAACTTACAAAATCATCCATCCAATGACTTTAGCTATAGGTTGCATACCATCTGTATTATTCTTAGTTAATATTTTTCTATTAGTGGAGCTGTAAGGGATCTTAGAAAGCATTTTTCAGATGAGGAAACTGAAAACCAAAGACAACTAAGCTGGAAGCAGAGCCAGTCCCTAGCCTGAGAGGCCCGAGGGCTTTCTCTTTGCCCGTGCTGGTGCTGCCTTGCTGGACTTGTGGCCCTCCGTGGTCTGGATTCTACCACGCTGCGGCCTCTCCCGATGATGGTGTCCCCAGGATGTGACAGTCAGTGCTTCGGGGAATGGCACCCCAACCTTCAGCAGCCCTGCAGCACTCTCACCAGATCACATAGACCTGTGCTCACAAGGCCTACTCTCAACTACCTACCACAGCAGGAAAGTCACCGAATAAGCTCGTTCAGTGGTCTCCAGGCATACTCAAGTGGACACTGACTGAACCCTACTATGGAAAGCATGGTATCCAACTCTGTGAGAATATAAGACATAACTGCATGACCTCCAAGGCTTATAAAAATTACGAATAACATTCATTAAATCTCTAAAATGTTTCTGTACAGAGCGAATTTTATACACATAACTGACCCCAGTGCCTCCTTTGCCTCATCCTTCTACTAACTTTCGTTGTTTCTTCATCTAGGTAATAGATGTATTGGTGGTTTCTTGGTCCAACATTATTATATGATGGTATAGAGAATGAACATTTATTTGGAGGCAGTGATCTTGATTTCTAGGGTCCTCTATGTCACTTATTAGCTAGGTGACCTTCAGCAAATTATTGAACTTCTCTGCGCCTCTTTCCTCATCTGTAAAGGGGATAATAGTACCTACTTTCACTGGCTTGTTGTGGCAGTCAAATGAGATAACAAAACGTTTTGAAAATACTCATCTTTTTGAGAGCTACAGGAGAAAGAACTTGGACTTCACAGTCAAAAGACGTGGATTCTGAGCTTCCCTGAACAAACACATGGCAGAATCTGTGATAACAAAGCCATGTGGAGGAGGTGGGGGGTTGAGCTGGCTAACCCAGGAGGTGAGGGCCTGACCCCAGCCTGGCCCTGTACCTCATTTTCATTCTTTTTTCAGCAAATCACAAGTTATTACAAGTCATGGCCCTCCTTAAACAATCAAACCCAAACCGTCCATGATCAGATTTCAAAGATGTAAACAGAAGGAGGCCTTGATTGACAGGAAGAGAGCATTCTTAAAGACTGATACAATAATTGGGTTCTTTTTCACTCATCCCTCAGCCACCTTTCACTAACTGTCTACAGTGTTAGCTGCTTGGCACTCTTTCAGATGCTGGAAAGATTAAAAACCAAGAGCGTTAATGGTGCTCCTAAAACTTCTTGAGAGGACGAGGTGTAGGTGTGGAAGGGCTCAAGAGAGGTCATCTGGTTGGCAAAGTCTGAGTGAAGACGTGGAGGAAACTTGTCTTGGGGAGGGCTGTGGAGATGGGGAGCAGGGCTAAAGTGCCCCCCCCAAACCTCCTTATCATAAAGAGTTCACTGTCTAGTGGAGAAAACAGAAACCAAGATTGACAATGCAATGTGATAGTTGTGTGAAGAAAATATGAATATAGTGATATAAAATCTCTCTCTCACACACACACCACATACACACACAGGTGCACACACACACAGAGCATCAGTTCAGACTGAGAGGGATACCAAGCAGGGAAAAGCTTTGTAGCTTCAAAGAAGACACTGATTTGTGTTGAGTCAGCCCATTCCTCTATGCATGGAGCACTCTGCTGCTCGCTTTCAACAACACCTTACTCTACATGGCACTTCACGTTAAAAAACACTTTCACATTCTGAGTTTCACTGCTTTATAGAAAATAGGAATGGAAAATGGGATACTTCCCATTTTACAGATGAGGAAATAGACATGAGAGGTTACCAAAGTCACAAGTCTTGTCACTAGTAGGGTGGGAATCACAATGTAGTTTTCTGTCTCTTGGTTGAAAGTATTCTTCGGGTGCCTGAGTGGCTCAGTTGGTTAAGTGTCTGTGTTCGGCTCAGGTCATGATCCCAAGGTCCTGGAATCGAGTCCCACATAGAGTTCCCACATCCGTCTCCCTGCTGGGTGGAGAGCCTGCTTATTCCTCTTCCTCTGCCCCACCCCCTGCTTGTACTCTCCCTATCTCTGTCAAATAAATAAATAAAATATTTTTTTTAAAAAAGTACTTTTCTAGTCGAACAAGTGACTGCATTATCAGTGTGATAAGAGCATTATCTGACTGTTATGAACCTTCATCGATCTAATTTCCTCCTTTCTAACCTGTTGTGTATTTTTTGTTGTTATTCTAGAACATAGTGAGTGTCTGTGGAGTCTTGTGCCACTGTGATTTGAACAAGCAAAAACATGAATTATATTCTGGGACCCAAAGGCCTCATATTTTCAAAGCTGCTATAATTATAGTCCAGCCATGTTCAACCCTCAGGAAAGAATCTTGCCATTTCTGCAACTGTCAAATGAAGGGCTTAGGCTACAGTCGCTCACTGCTAACATTCTATGATTTGTTTTTATAACCATCAGTGTAATTTTAAAGTATTCATTAAACAAGAACACACACACACACACAGATTTTTTTTAAAAGTATGGTTAATTACAAACCCAGATATTAATAATCCCTACCTTTGGGTAATTGAATCTTATTTGATTTTTTTTTCTTCTTTTTGCGTAAGTATATACCTTCTTTCTTTCTTTCTTTTCTTTATTTTTTATTTTTTATTTTTTTTACAGGAAGCACAGATAGCTTATGTAATTTAGGTAATAAATAACGTAATACCACTAAGAACTGAAACTATGCCAAAAACGGTATCAGCACTTGGCATAATCTAGCACACTTAGAGCACTATGGAGTCTTTACAACAAGTCCATGTTTGAAATTTCAAATTCATTGATGAGACTAAATAGTACCAATTTTTGATGAATGTATGTTAATTTAATGTTTTGATATATAGCCAAAATACATTCCCTAAAAGACAGTGTTGGCTGATTATTACCAGAAGATACACTGATTTCTAATTTTTTGCATCTTTATGACTTATGACCACACCAAGACATAAAAGATCCTGATTTTGCCTCCAAGTGCTTTAAATTTAGTGGAGTTTAATTTTATGGGGGTGGTAGGGGTTAGGTTTTGAAGGTAGAAATTAAGCCAAGTCACAATAACCCCTGAAAATACTTAAATCAGCTTCCAAAAATAGTCCATGTTTGTATTTATGACATAGTAAGAGTCTACTAACTTGGTATTGGTTTTCGGGGGGCCCCCAGTTAATTCTGTGATTTCTTAGAGACACAAGCATTCCCCCCACTTTCCTGGCTCTGGGATCCTTAAAGTCATTCATTATCACTCCAAGCATCACTGCTCACTATCTTGTTGTTTTCCTTTCATTCTTTCTCTCTTTCTTCTTCTTTGGTCCTTATAAGCCACAGACGTTCACACTGAAACTATGTGCCACTGTAAGAGGGTAATATTTATTCATAAGTAACCGTTGATCGAGCTCCGGTGGGTTGTGTGAAAACAGACCAGCAGCCAAGGTAGGTTGAGAAAAATGGAAAACATTGGGAAGTAGTGATAGGTCAAACTGGGCTCTTAGCCTCCAAAATGTACTTTCCAAATGGCCCAGTGTGTGGGTCAGGCCCTGCTTGGGACCCCAGGGACCACTGTGCCCACTGCCCCTACAGCATTTTCAGTTTAATCGGGGAACCCGAGAATCATGAGACAATCACATGAATAAAGGTAAAAAACGGCAGGCAAAGACAGGCAGTGAGGACGGTGCTGGGATGATGGAAGGCGCAGACCTCAGCAAGTGGGTAGTCAGAAAAGTGCTCAGTAAATTTAAGAAGTAAGCTAGGAGCACATGGTTGGCTCAGTGGGTTAAGCCTCTGTCTTTGGCTCAGGTCATGATCTCAAGAGTCCTGGGATCCAGCCCCATATCAGGCTCTCTGCTCAGGGGAGAGCCTGCTTCCCTCTCTCTCTCTGCCTGCCTCCCAGCCTACTTGTGATCTCTGTGTGTCAAATTAATTTTTTTTTTAAAAAGCACAAGTAATATAATCCAGAGGGCAATGTGTGTTCACCAGGCAGAAATAGAAATCACATTTTCTGAGAACTCGCCATGGGCCTGGCCACACGAGGCGGTCTTTCCTGAGGCCACATGTGATCCTTGAAACACATGTTGGACAGGTTGGTATTAAGGCCACGGTTTTTAAATGAATAATGCAGGCCCAGAGAGGTTAAGGAACCTAGAAGAGGAGAAAAGGCTGGGAAAGAGACCCTCCATGGCAGGCTTCAGGGATTTGGTTTTATCTTAAGGTGGGCAGGGAAGGAGTTGCTGGAGGTTTCTGAGCAGGCTGGGGGCTGGAAGGAAGGTATGCTTAGGAGGCTTTGTCTGCAGTGGGGAAAGAAAGAGGACCACTGCTCTGGCCTGAGAGGAAGTCTCCAGGGAGGCTTTCTGGATACCTCTGTCCATAACAACCTACTAGGTGTGTGGGGGGGGGGGGGGCGGAGGGGTGAATAAAATGATCATATTTAATTTTTAAAAACTCGCAATGCCCACTATAAGGTAACAAAGCAACATGCGTCTACCGTGGGGCGTAATGTACGCGGCTTAATTCTGTAGTATATAAAATAAAAATGTTTAATATGCGACCAATCGAAGAGAGAATTCAAGTCCAATGTGAATAAAAGCATAGACCAGTTAACAAGTAAGGCTGGCGACAATCATTTTCCACTTGTTTAAGACATAATTAATCCAACTGATTAAGGAACCAGTAATCCCTGCATCTTATTTTCAACTCGGTCTTCACATTCAGTTGGCTTTGGGCTGGCTCCCTTGGTGACACCCCCCCCCCACCGCCACCGCCCAGCTGTGTGTTTCCCACACCTGGTGCCCTGAGGCTCCGGAGAGATTACTGGACAGCAGTCCTCCGGAGAAGGAGCTAGGGCTCAAGGTGTGTGGGGTGGGGGGCTGGGGGAGGACTGACACCCCGTGTCCCCTACCTCCCAGCCCCGTGCCGGAGACGGGGTTAGCCGTCTCTCCACCCACAAGGGGGCTCCTTCGAGCCCGCAGCCACCGACTGTGTGGCCAACCCAAGTTCCTGAGGCCCCGGGAAGGAATTTCAGAACCACTGGCCCAGCCCCGTGCTTGCCCCGAGGGTTTGCAGATTCTGAGACAGTCCCCCAACCACGTGGAAGCTCGGACTGCGTCAAGCCCCGCTGCGCGGTGATCTTATCCAGTTTCGCGGTGTGTTCCGAGAGTTTATGGTGAAACTGTTGCGCGTCTGGTCCAGGCTCCCTGCTGTACAGCGCCGAAGTGAGGCTCTCTGAGCGTCGTCATACCTTCCTCCCATGCTCTAGTCGGCGTCGCCCAGAAAGGCCGCCCGGCCAGGTGATAAGGGTTGGGTTTGCTATTCCGACGGAGGAGGCGTCTGTAGGCTGCCCCGGTATCACTCCCCCCACCCCACCCCGAGAGCGGGCGGGAAAGGCAGACAATCCGGCCCCACCCCGACCTTCTGGGTCAGAACCTGCTCGCATCTGAAACCCGCCGCCCAGGTGATCTGTGCGCACGAGGTCGAGCCGCCCGGGGCTAGCGCTCGGCACATCTGCGCCGGGAATCAGTTCCCCGCGGCTCGCCGGGGAGAAGTGCTGCGCTCAGAACCATGAATACTGAGGAAGTGCTATAGGGTGAATCAGAATTTCAAAGGAGAGAGCTACCAGGCCAAAAGTTAACATTTCTAAAAAGTCCCAAGTAGGACAAAGAAAGGTTTTAGGAGCATTTAACCGAGGGCATTTAAAACAAAACAAAACAGGACACCAGCAGCTCATGCCCAGGCCTCAGGCAAGTGGGCCTAGAAACTTCTTGGCCTCTCGGGATAAACCTATTGAAAGAATGTGTGAATGATTTTAAGAGTTTCGCTGACTCTTGGACAAAGACGTGCTTTCTGAGAATTTGAAAAACTCTGCTTGGAGACAAAAGACGGGAGGGATTTTTTTCCCTTCTGTTTTTAAAGACACCATTAACTAATGAATCTACAGCCTCATGTGAGGTCGGAAATACTAGTCACATGTCAAGACCCAGCATCCAGAATGCTACCTTTCAAGTCCTGACACTGGCAGCTGAGTCCCCTTAGACAAGCTACTTCATGAGTTTAGGCCTCAGTTTCTCCTCCCCAAAATGGGTCAGAATACCTCCTTTTCAGGATTTTTGTAAAATTTACGCGAGGACACGTTACAGAGTAGTTAGATGGGAGCCTAGTAGAGGGTAAGCTTGATACTGTTTGTTTACAAAACAATGAACTGAAAATGTCCAGCTTTGCACACTCCCTCCCAAGTCGTTGCCATTAGGATCAAATCCCGGCCTCTTGTCCCTACCAGGCCCCTGGGACCTGAGTGGTTCCACCGGGGACCTCAGCGCCTCCCATTCCTATTCTTCCCGGGACCCTGGGACCTGGGGCTGCAGCCGCACTGGTCTTCCTTCTGCTCCTCCGGCATGCCAGGCTCATGCCCATCTTCTGGCCCGGGCCCAGCCTCGGTTTTCGGCCTGCTGCTTCTGCACAGGAGACTTGCACGTCTGGGCTCAGACCCACATGCTCTTCCTCCTTTCTGCAGAAACGCCCCCCCACCGCCCCCTTATTTCTGGGGGCCCTGTAGCTAAGGCCTTCTACATCTTCTCAGCACCTAGCACCATCTGAACTCATTTTATGTTTGCTTGTTTACCTTTCTACATCCAGACTCCTCCACCACGAGAATGTTAGTCCCCGGAGGTCACAATCCCCTTACCACCATTTCCCCAGTGCCTAGAACGGGGCCTCCCCAGAGGCGAGGCCCCAAGAACATCTGCTTGAGGGAAGGGATGAGGGAGGGAGGGAGTGAATCAATGGAGTAAGAAATGTCCCAGGAAGGAACACCTGAAGCTGAAGCCCCAGTGAAATTCAGGGTATGCTGTCTGCATCTCAGGTAAAGGCAGAGGTTAGAAGGGAGAAGTGGAAGGGCCTGCAAGAGCAGACCTTGGAAGCCCTTCCTAGGCCGCCTTCACCCCTGTGCCAGTCTGCCCCTAACATCACACTGGGGAGTTTCACGTTGGCACTTGTCTGTCTCCCTGGGGGGCTTCCTGCCTCTTGAGGGGAAAAAAAAGCATGTTCTTCCAGAACTTCTGTTCACGTGTAACACCATACCAGGCAGGCATGTAATAGCCGTTCAATAAAAACATGAGGGAAATGAACAAATAGAAACAAGCCTAGATATGTTATGATATTTCAAGTTAATGCTAATAAAGTTACTGGTGCATCTTTGAGAAAGATTGTTGTTGTTGTTTTTAAAGATTTTATTTGACAGACAGAGATCCCAAGTAGGCAGAGACAGGCAGAAAGAGGGGAGAAGCAAGCTCCCTGCTGAGCAGAGAGCCCAAAGTCAGGGCTTGATCCCAGGACCCTGAGGCTTTAACCCACTAAGCCACCCAGGTGCCCCAAAGATTGAGTTTTTAAATAGACAGAAAGTTTGTTTCGACTTTGTCTTGGAGTATCTTTGAAGTAGGGTATGGAAATGGAACGTAAGGGATGCTTTGATACTTGGTGGGGCGGAGTGGAAAGCATTTAGGGGGCAGAGAGGAACTGGGGGGTGGGACAAAGTCCAAGGCTGGAGCAAGTTTGTTTGCTGCTTATTTTGGGAGGACTGGAGCAGGGGAGCAGGGGAGGGTCCCTGGGATTTCCCGGAAGGAGGCAGCAGAGTTGCCCTGCCCAGCCCTCCCCCACTTGGGTCTTCTGTGTCGGGTAACAGGCCCAGCGGGGACTCATCCTGGGTGCTGAGGGTGTGGGTGGGAGGGGTGGGGACTGGCTATCTGCGGGGAGTCAGCAAGTAGTCTCTGAAGTAACTTTACATAGATAAATGAGGGTGGGAGAGGGGGAGAGAGGGAGAGAGAGAAGGGGGAGAGAGAAACCCCCCCAGGGAGAACAGGGGGAGGTGCTCCAAAAGGCACTCAGGTGACCCCTAAGAATTCAAGTCTTTCATTAGGCCCCACCTGAAGGCCAATTGTTCTGCAATCTACAGGGTGGTTTTGGCTCTAGGCTTATCTAAATCCAGTTGGGGGTGTGTGTGTGGGGGGGGGTGTTGGGAAGGGTTTCTTCCTTTTAAAGTGGGAGGACAAAGGAGTTCGGGAAACAAAAGCTTTTTCTGTGGTTGGGATTTAAATGCTCCAAAAATGACCTGGCTACAAAAGGGAGAAATGTCTTTTCTCTACCTCCACACACATTCCTAGTATCCAGGTCTCCTTTTAGACCTTGTGTGAGCATAAAACAGAATTCTACTCTTCTGCTTCTGCTGGGAGTAGCCGGTCTAAAGAAGACACGTTTAGAAACATTTTTACAAACAGGCAAGCCAGTGCCAGAGAGATACACAGAGATCTGGAGATTTTGGTGGGATTAGGGAGTTTCAGGTTGTAGTTAAATTAAGACTAAAATTAGATCAGCAACGGGACCTGAGGAATACACTGGCGTTCCGCATTGGAGAGTGTTTTAGGACAAGTCACCTACCCTCCCTTCTCCCTGTTCCCTCATTTGGAAAATGCAGCTAATGTTGGTTCCTGCCTCATTGGCTCCTGAGGAGTCTCTGAGCTACCGGGAGGGAAGCAGGGTGGGGAGTACTTGGCCCATCGTTAGCACACATGAGAACGTGTGCTAGAACTGGAGTGCTGTATTACTGAAAAAATACTCGAATTCCTTTCTTTTTTTTTTTTTTAAGATTTTATTTATTTATTTGTCAGAGAGAGGGAGAGAGAGCAAGCACAGGCAGACAGAATGGCAGGCAGAGGCAGAGGGAGAAGCAGGCTCCCCGATGAGCAAGGAGCCCGATGTGGGACTCGATCCCAGGACGCCGGGATCATGACCCAAGCCGAAGGCAGTGGCTTAACCCACTGAGCCACCCAGGCGCCCCTCGAATTCCTTTCTATTCCTTGGATGATCCTTGAGGCTTTGGGATATAAAGAGAAAAGAATACGTCCCAGCTGTCAGGGAGTGGTCTAGAGTGAAGAAAGACGTGTAGACAGATTATTAGAATCCTGTGTGTTGTGTGGGGAGCCAGGTGTGTGCTGCGTGCTATGGGAACTAGCCGGGGACCATCAGCTGTGTTTCCCTGCGGTCCCCTCTTGGTGTGGCAAGTGAAAGGGAGCCATCTTTTATTTTATTGTTTTAATTATTATTTTTTATTTTTTTTAAGATTTTATTTATTTATTTGACAGAGAGAGATCACAAGTAGGCAGAGAGGCAGGCAGAGAGAGAGGAAGGGAAGCAGGCTCCCCGCCGAGCAGAGAGCCCGATGCGGGACTCGATCCCAGGACCCTGAGATCATGACCCGAGCCGAAGGCAGCGGCCTAACCCACTGAGCCACCCAGGCGCCCCTAATTATTATTTTTTAAAAGATTTTATTTATTTATTTGACAGAGGGACAGTGAGAGAGGGGAACACAAGCAGGGGGAGGGGAGAAGCAGGCCTCCCACTGAGCAGAGAGCCCAGATGTGGAGCTGGATCCCAGGACTCTGGGATCAAGACAGGAGCCTAAGGCAGACATCCAATGACTGGGCCACCCAGGCGCCCCGAAAGAGGGCCATCTTTTAAGGTGGTCAATACTATTGTTCCAGCATCTAGCACAGTATCAGGCATAGAGAAGGACTTGAAAAAAGACTTAATGGATGAATGGAGCTCATGGAGACTGTCAGTTTCAATAACCAACCAAACAAAAAACCCGAGTTCCAATACTGGCATAACATTGTAAACTGAACAGAGGGGGGAAATCCTAGGTGGGTTAGGAAGAGCAGGCCAACCCAGCGATCCATGTGCAACATTATTTTGGGCGCTATCTCGTTCCAGACCCCGGGCTAGGCAGTGGGCTGCTAGCCTGGAGGAGGAGGAAAGAAAGGGAGAGCCACACTGCAGAGTGCACTTAGGTGGAGGGAGCTGGGAGCTGGACACCAGGCCGTGAAACTGAAGGGCCACATAGCCAAGTGAGGACAGACAGGACTCAAGGGCCACACGTGGAGGAGCTAGACTTTGTACTCATGTCATTCTCCAGGTGGGTGGGGGAAGTTGCACCAGCGCTCATAGCAGAATCGGCTCCAAGTTTTACTAGGCTTCATTTCATTTCCTCCCACACCTCATGAAGCCGGCCTTCCTCTGCTCTCCACAGGTTACAAGAGAGGTTAGGGGCACACACCTTGGAGTAAGGGGCCTATGCCAGTGTTTTTGAACTCCGTGTCCTTTGACAAGTTCTTCAACTTTCCCTTGCCTCAGTTTCCCCAACTCTGACATGTATAATTGTTGTGAGAACTGAGTGAACTCATGTAAAGGTCTGAGAGCAGAGCCTGGTAGGTAGTAAGTGCTGGTTGCACGCCAGGTGTGAACATGTCACCTGGCCAGCATGTCATTGTCTTGGAAGCCAGCCACTTTAACAATGGGAGTGACCTGGCTGCAACCACAATGATGGCTGTGGGAAGGCGTGGTGTGTTAGGCGGTCATGTTTGCATTGGAGAGAGAGAGAGAGACTTTCAGAAGAGCAACAGACCTCGAGGAGGCCAGGAGCCTGTGAAGAGGTTGTGGCAGAGTCGACCTGAGAGACAGGAGGTTCTGAACCCCCAGGAGGTGAAAATGAGCAGAAAGAATTGGGAGGTAAAATTGGCAAGGTTTAGTAAGTGTTTAGAAGTGGGTAGTAAAAAGGATATTCCCCAGTTCCTAGCTTACTGCCAGGGAGGATAGTGGTACCAGACCTGAGGCAAAGGATGTAGGAGCGGCTGGCTTGGGACACCGATGATGAGGACTTCCATATTTCTTTTCTTTTCTTAAAAAGATTTATTTGACAGACCGAGAGAGAGCACAAGCAGGGGGAGCAGCAGGCAGAGGGAGAGGGAGAAACAGGCTTCCCGCTGAGCAAGGAGCCTGATGCGGGACTTGATCCCAAAAGCCTGGGATCATGACCTGAGTCCAAGGCAGACACTTAACGACAGACACTGTGGCACCCTACTTTCATATTTAATGTAGGGACATCCTGCTTACACTAATTCCTTACTCAAACCTTTCAGTGAACCACTATGGCCATTAGATAAATGTTGATTCTAGTAGTACTTACCTCCTAGGATTATTGTAAAGATTCATTAATGCAATTCAAATACTCAAAACATATTGAGTGCACATGGCATTGTGTGTTTGCTTTTATGAGTCTGTAACTAGCACAGCTCTCAAAGCCCTGTACTGGTCTGTCCTCTGTTCACATCCCAGACTCACCTATCCCCATTCCTCTGGCTGCTCTACAGTTCCCTAGTTCACAGAAAACCCTGGCCTTCCCTCATCTCCAGACTTGGGAACTCTCCACCTCCTGTTTTTTTCTATGTAACTTGTTCTTTATGTCTCAGCTAAGACGTTGCTCCCTCCAGGAAGCCTAGGCTGGGTGAGGGACCCCTCCTATCCATTCTCATAGGCGTCATCACGATGGTGTGTGTCTGTAAATCTCTGTGTTGGGAGCTCCTAGAGAGCAAGATCATGACAATTTGGTGGAACGTTGTCTTCAGTTATCATAGTGTCTGGTCCATAGAAGGACACTCTATACATTTTGTTGAGATGGATGAATGAATGAGTTGGAATTTGGAGGAGAGCTCTGGTTGAGAAATACAGATTCAGAATCAGGAGCACATTGATGATATTTGAACCATGAGAGAGATGAGATTTTCAAAGGTGAACCTTCTTCATTGCTGACCTCTCACATTTTGACCAGTTATGTTTTTCTGGAAACTGTTATCCATGGCTCCCAAAATACCATCCTAGTCTACTTTTGCCGCTTTGGTGATAGATCCTTTCTGGTCTTTTTCATTGTGTGTGTGTGTGTGTGTGTGTGTGTTTGTGTGTGTGTGTAACATTTTATTTATTTGAGAACTAGAGAGAGAGAGAGAGAGAGTGTGTGCCCGCGCATAAGCAGGGGGAGGGGCAGAGGGAGAGGGAGAAGCAGGCTCCCCTATAAGCAGGGAGCCCGACATCTGGCTCCATCCCGGGACTCTGAGCCCAAGGCAGAAGCTTAGCCAACTGAGCCACCCAGGCATCCCTCACTGGTTTCTTTTACCTTGCTTACCACTTGGACATCTATTTTCTTCCCATAATTTTAACTATCTCTTGTTATCTCCACGTCCAGCTTCAACTTTGCTCCTGAACTCCTGACCTGTATTTCCAGCTGCTCATAAATCCTCCAACTGGACCTTTCACAACTAACCAACTGGAACAGGTCATTATTTCTATCCTCATTCCCATGCCTCAAACTGAGCTCTCCTCCCCTCTTTCCTAGCTTGTTAATAGGCTCCCATGCACAGTCACCCAAGCTAGGTCTTATGAGTTTCAATTCCCCCCAGCCCTCCCACCACGTCCTTCCTCTTATGTATCTTGCCATTTCTGATTCTGGAAGTCTTGCACTGGACTTCTCATTTTGTCTTCACTGTCACAATCCCAGCTCTGGCTTTCATTATCAGTTGCAAAGACTATCATAATAGCTTCTTAACTGGCCTGTCTCCAGGTCATTTCCAAAACACAAATCTGATCATTCTGCTTTTCCTCCAAGACCTTCTAAGGCTGCACAGCCCACAAAGTGAATTCTGAGCCCCTGACCATGGCATTCAATGTCTTCACAGTCTGGCCCCAACATATTTTTCCAGCTTCATCCCAGCCTGCGCTCCACAAACACTCCAAGTATATCTTCACATTGTATTAGAATTTGTTGTTTAACTTGTACTCCCAATTCCAAGGCATCAGGACCAGCCCGTGTTAATCTCTGTATCTGAAGAACCTAGCAGTGTGCCAAAGACATGAGTAGTCTTCTGAGTAATTGGCTCTCATCACTTCCCAAGGGAGCATCTCACCTAATCCTCCTAATCCAATGTCTGGCTCCATGTCCTATATACCAAATGCGCTCAATAAATGTTTCTGGGAATGGTTGACTTATTTGGAGTGTGAATCCCCTGAGAGCAGGAACTTTACTCACTTATTTTTAAAATTGAAATATATTTGACATATAACACTGGATAAATTTTATCTGATACATTTATATATTGTTATGTGATTGCCATTGTGCCATTGTCATGGCAGGAACTTTATTTTATTAATATTCACATCTCCTATGATATATTACCTGACATGTAAGAGGTACTGAACAAATATTTGTTGAATAGAGGCAAGAATGAATGGATCAATGAATGAAACCATATTCCTGATCCCCTCTTTGCCATGGTATCTACCATCTCAGACATTTTAAAAAAAGATTTATTTATTTGAGAGAGAGAGTGTGTGTGCGTGCGCATGGGGTTGAGGGTCAGAGGGAGAGACTCTCCGGCAGACCCCACAGAGTGAGAAGCCTGATGTGGGGCTTGATCCCATGACCCTGAGATCGGGACCTGAGCCAAAATCAGGGGGCTGACGTTTAACGGACTGAACTCAAGTATTTCCAGTGTACTCTGCGTAATCCGCGAAGGCTCCAGCAGACTCTCCTCTATTCAAGTTCAAAAGGAGCTTGATACATTTTTTAGTCCCCCTTCTCCCCTTCTTTCCATCCAAATCCTGACACCGGAAAACTGAGTGAGTACCGAGACTCATCCGTATATATGAATATATATAGTCCACCTCAGTCGGCTTAGTGGCACGTATTACTTCGGCGGCTGTGAAGACAAGAGCTGTGAACTCTGTACTGAAATACGTTAGCAGGGGAGCCTGGGTGCTGCAGTCCGTTAAGCAGCCAACTCCTGATTTTTGGCTCAGGTCACGATCTCAGTGTCACGAGATCAAGCCCCACGCCAGGCTCCATGCTCAGCGAGGATTCTGCTTGTCCTTCTCCCACCCCCTCTGCCCATCCTCCTACTCCCTCTCTCTAAAATATAAATGAAATCTTTAAAAAATACATCAATAACTATGAACACATCGCTTCTTTGTTGATAGATATCCTCTGCGTTTTTGATACATGTTTCTCGTTACCTTGTTTCCCAGAGCACAGTTCCCAGCCTACACTTAGGTGGGGCCTGGGAAGTGCCTTGAGGAGGGCTCTTCTACAGTGAGTGCCGCCGATAAACAGGAGCTGAAACGAAACTGAAACCAAAACCAGGCAGGTTTTTCTCATCAAATCCTCAAGCTGAGGGAGTCACGCTCCACTCCAGCTACAGAGTACAACTGCTGTGGAGCTCTTCAGCAGCCTCACTCTGTACCCCATAAACAAGAAACTCTGGGGGGACTTTGAAAACCACCAAGGCAGGCTGGAATGCAGACCCACAGGAACACAGGGGCGGCCATTCCAGCGGTGCGCCTGTAGCCTCATTTGGGGACAGGATGGAGCTGTCAAGGCTACCAACCCAAGTCGGACATAGAGCGAAATCCTTTTGCCTTTATTATAATCGAGCACTTACCATGTATAAAGCATAGCACAGGCACTGACCTACAAAGAGAAGTGGTAAAACAAATGCCTTTTGAAGGACATATCTTGAATATATACCGTATCATTTCTCACTAAAGGCTAATGCTAGTATTACTTAGCATCCCCATTTTACAGATGAGAAAATGGGCTCAGAGTAGGTAAGTAAATCCCTCAAGATAACTCAACTGCTTAAGTGGTGGAATCAAGACTCAAACAAACTTGCTGGCTCTAAAAACCCGTATTCTTTCCACTGTATTTTGGTGTCTGTTATGTCAAAAGAGGATGAAAATATTTTGCCTGCCATTGTGGAGTCTTTAGTCTGTTTGGGGAGGAAAGGTATGGCTCTAAAAATAAAAGACCATGCTTCCAGAAGTTTAAGCTCATTGCTGCAAGAATGGAGGGGAGGCTGGAAATCTTTCCCTGTCGAAGGCAAACTCTTCTGGAAAGCTTCCTGGGGAAGGGCTTTCAAAGCAGGTCAAAGCCAGCAGATAGAGATGCTTGAGAAAGGTTTATGACCAGTAGGGAAGGCAAAAACATGGTGTCGGGGACATACACAGAATTTTTCAGGACATGGTGCATGGTCTACTACGACGGAAGTGGAAAGTGAGGTAGTGGATTCATGTGAGGTAACCGTGGACCAACGGTCTATCCAGAGCCCAAAGTTCTTGGATGCCAGGCACAGGAGGTTAAACTGCTCACCAGGCAAAAGAGCCTCCCGGAGGTTTGAAGGCCAGGAGTGAGATGGTGCATGAGCTTGTGAGCGAGTGTGCTGGTCTCAGAGTGCCTGGCGGGTTGAGGTGGAGGGAGACAGAGGGTCAGGTGACTGGTGTGAAGCAACTGAGGGACACCTAGCAGGTGGTGCAGAGATGACGAGAGGGGTGAGAGACATTTCAGAAGTGAGGCACGGGGGACTTGGGTTGCTGCCGTGGGTGGCTTGGGGGACAGGAAGGGTGGGATCATGTAGATTGTTTCAAATTTGGGAAGGACCCCAAATCGGAGGATGGGTATATTTACCTAGGGCAGGAAGAATGGAGGATCTGGGGTGCGGGTGTGTGGAGCTCAAGGTGACGAAGGTAGATGGCAGGTGGCAGCTCAGAAGTCGCTGAGAAAGGCTTGGAGGCCCTGGCCGTCACCTGGGGGTCTAGCAGCCATTTGCCTGGGTGTGATGGTCGGAGCCGCTGGCTCCTGTGGAAGTGTTCTACTTGAGTGAGTTCCAATCAAATGTTAACAGCGTGAACGCTGCAGATTTTTAACAAATGGCATCAGAAAACATGGGGTAAAAGGGATTTTGGAGTCATAACCGCTAAATAAAGAAGATTGCTAGCTGGTTAAATGACTAAAAAGTGATTTAAACATTACTAAAAAGTTACTTAAAAGTTAATTGGATCAATTTTGAAACACCGACTTTGAGATTTTTCCTGTAGACTGGAGGGATCATAATTAAACTTAATTGTAGTCATGCTAGATTTCCTCTCGATGTTTATTTTTCTTCTAGTTATATTTCAGACAATTAATGGTGTCTAATGACTCAGAGTTTTGTGTAATTACCACCAATGATTATAATCTCTCTTATGGAATGTTCTTTTCACATAGGTACTCTGGAAGGGAAGAAAATTTATGATTATTCATGAAAGTTCCTCTATAGGCTTTAAAAAATTATCAGATGTTAAAAGAAATTTATTATTCATTTATATCCCTATTTGTAGCTAGAAAAAAAGATGAAAAATTACAGTATACTTTTAAAAGTTCTAATGGTGGGGTACCTGGGTGGCTCACTAGTTAAGCATCTGCCTTAGGCTCAGGTCATGATCCCAGTGTCATGGGATCGAATCCCATATTGGGCTCCCTGCTTGTCAGGAAGCCTGCTTCTCCCTCTCCCACTCCCGGCTGCTGTGTTCCCTTTCTCACTGTCTCTGTCAAATAATTAAATAAAATCTTCAAAAAAAAAAAAAAGTTCTAATGGTTCTGTCTCATATAAAGCCTGTCTTTCAATTTTAGAGTGAGAAAAATGAAAATTAAGAAGGGAGACACTTTTTTTTTTTAATTCCTTGAAATGCTTGGTTTATAAGTCCCCTTTTCCTCCTAAGTGTGAAGTATTTTAGTGAAAGTTTCATCTCGACTTCGTCAATAATTAATCCTCTCTTTCTTTGAAAAGTCTGACAATGTAAGAGTAACAATAACAGGCCATAAAACACTCCCCCTAATTGTGCAAGGGCTCATTCTTCCCTAACTGGGTTTGGGTTGACTGGAATGTGCTGAAGTCACATTCCAGCACCTTCCGCCAGCCAGGAGAACCACACAGAACTCCGAAAGGAATGGACGAGAATATTTATCTCTATTTCTCCACTCAGCAAGGAGGACTAGGAAAAAAGGCTAGAGGAGGCAGGGAGACACAGGAAAAAGGAGCCAGAGAACAAGGGCTAATGAGCCAGGGAGGAGAGCTGGTCTATGCATAGAAGGGTGGGGCCTAGGGAACGGAGAAAATCAAACCAAGGGGGAGGCCCATTAAACTAAGTTAGGAACTGATAGACGAGTGTTATCAGAGATCTGTCAATAGGGACAAAGGCATCATATGCAGAAAGAAGGAACACATTTCAGAAGGTAAACACTTCACCGGGATCCCTTCCCCGCTTCCTCTCTATCAAGAAAATACAGCTGGAAATCCAACTGGAAGTTTTCTTCATTTATCTGGCTAGTAGATGATTGAACAGAAACCTAAAATCCGAATCTCGAAATTCTTACTGGGAGCTACTTAGTAACTCTTTAAGACAGGGCTCGATAATGAATCGAAAGGTTTATTTTTCTAGTAACTTTTTTTTTAAGATTTTATTTATTTATTTATTTATTTGTCAGAGAGAGAGAGAGAGAGAGAGAGAGCGCGCACACAAGCAGGTGAGTGGCAGGCAGAGGCAGAGAGAAGCAGGCTCCCTGACGAGCAAGGAGCTGGATAAGGTACTCGATCCTAGGGCCCTGGGATCATGACCTGAGCCGAAGGCAGCAGCTTAACCGTCTAGTAACTAGCGTCCCATCTAGTAACTTTTTGCTTTGAACTTTTTGTCTTAATTTCCTCTTGAGTGATGGGATTGGTTTCGAGAGAGGGAACTTCCTGTGATATCTTGGCCCCAAGTCTCCAAACCTTTTTTCTTAATAATTTTTTGGAGAGGGGCGCCTGGATGGCACAGTTGGTTAAGCATCTGCCTTGGGCTCAAGTCATGATCCCAGGGGCCTGGAATCTAGCCCCACATCAAGCTTCTTGCTCAGTGGGGAGTCTGCTTCTCTCTCTGCCCCTCCCCTGCTCGTGCTCCCTCTTTTTCTCTAACAAATAAATAAAATCTTTAAAAAAATAATTTTATTGAGGTAGGATAACATATCATAATATTTACCAGTTTTAAATATACAATCAATTATCTTTTATTAATGTGCCTAGTTGTACAATTATCACCATGATCCAATTTGAGAACTTGGCCATCACCCTGTGAAGATCTCACTTGCCCATTTGTAGTTATTTCCATTCCTACCCCAAACCCCAGGCAACCACTGATCTATCTACTTTCTATAAATTTGGCCATTCTGGACATTTCATCTAAGTGGGATTACATAATACATGGTCTTTTAAAAAAAATTTATTTTATTTATTTATTTGACAGAGATCACAGACAGGTAGGTAGAGAAGCCGGCAGAGAGAGAGGAGGAAGCAGGCTCCCTGCTGAGCAGAGAGCCCGATTCGGGGCTCGATCCCAGGACCCTGGGATTATGACCTGGACTGAAGGCAGAGGCTTTAACCCACTGAGCCACCCAGGCGCCCCATACATGGTCTTTTGTGACTGGTTTCTCTCACTTTGCCATGGTTTTGAAGTTCATCTAGGTTGCAGCAAGTACCAGTCTTGCATTCTTGTACTGCTGAACAGTATGTCATTGGGCAGCTACACCACAGTTTGCTGACTCTTCACAGGCCGGTGGACACTGGGATTGTTTCCACTTTTTGGTTAAGAAGGTTAATATTGTGGAGGACATTGCTGTGCAAGTCTTTGTGTGATCAATGCTTTCATTGCTCTTGGTTGGATGCCTAGGGATAGAACTGCTGGTAAAGTTATGTGCCTCATTTTAAGGAACTGCCATGATTTTTCAACATGGCTGCACCATTTTACATTCTCACCAACAAGGTAAGAAGGCAGAACAATACATGCACTGATCTTCATACTGCTGACAACTTACGTTATTGTCTCTTTTATTTTTATACTTTTATTTTTATTTTATTTATTTATTTATTTTAAAGATTTTATTTATTTATTTGACAAACAGAGATCACAAGTAGGCAGAGAGGCAGGCAGAGAGAGAGGAAAGCAGGCTCCCCACTGAGCAGAGAGCCTGACTCGGGGCTCCATCCCAGGACCCTGGGATCATGACCCAAGCCGAAGGCAGAGGCTTTTACACACTGAGCCACTTAGACGGTCCTATACTTTTATTTTTAAATTTTCAGCTTTATTGAGACATAATTGACATAAAATGGTGAGATAATTAAAGTGTACATTATGGTGATTTGATACAGATATATACATTTTGAAGATTCCTCCATCTAGTTAATTAACGCATCTATCACCTTACTTTAGAAGTTTTTATTTATTTAAGGAATCTCTACACCCAACATGGGGCTCAAACTTACCACCCTGAGATCAAGAGTCACGTGCTCTGCTGACTGAGTCAGCCAGATGCCCCACCTCACTTTTTTTTTTATGAGAATATTTAAGTTCTATTTTCTTAGCAAATTTCAATTACACAATACAGTGTTATCAACTCTAGATCCTTATACCTTATTCATCTTATAGCTGAAAATTTATAGCCTTTTACCTACTCCTTCCTATTTCCACCACCGTTAAGATTCTGGCAATTACTTTTCTACTTTGGTTCTATGCCTTTTTTTTTTTTAAAGATTATATATGTAAGAGATGAGATGTACAATTTCTCTTTCTCTGATTTCTTTCTTTTCTTATTTTTTTTAAAAAAAGATTTTATTTATTTGAGAGAGAAAGATAGCAAGAGAGAGCATGGGCAGTGGGGAGAGGGAGAAGCAGGCTCCTAAGCAGGGAGCCTGATGTGGGGCTCGATCCCAGGACCCTGGGATCATGACCTGAGCCAAAGGCAGATGCCCAACTGACTGAGCCACCTAGGTGCCCTGATTTATTTCACTTAGCATAATGCCCTTAAGATCCACTCATTTTTGCAAATGGCAGGATTTCCTTCTTTCTCGTGGCTGAATAATAATCCTGTGTGTATGACATTTTTTTTTTTTAATCCAGCCATCTTTTGATTGATACTTAAGTTGTTTCTGTCTTGGTTACTGTGAACAATACTGTGACAAACATGGGAGTACAGATGTGTCTTCCAATCCATGAGCATGGGATATCTCTGTGTCTTCAATTTCTTTCGTCAATGTCTTATGGCTTTCACTGTAGAGGCTTTGACTTCCTTCATTAAATTTATTCCTAGGTATTTTATTCTTTTTGATGTGGTTGTAAATGGGATGGTTACCCTAATTTCTCCTTCTGGTAGTTCATGACATAACTGATTACAAACATAACTGATTGTTACGTATTGACTGTGCATCCTATAACTTTGCTGAGTTAGTTGATTCATTCTCTAACAGGTCTTGGTGGAGTCTTTAGAATTTTCTCTATATAATAGTGTGTCATCTGTAAATTGAGAGTTTTAGTATTTCCTTTCCAATATGGATGTCCTGTATTTCTTTTTCTTGCCTAATTGCTGTGCTAGGATTTCCAGTATTATGTTGAATAAAAGTGGCAAGAATGGGCCTTCTTGTTACTGATCTTAGAGGAAAGGCTTTTAGCTTTTCACCATTGAGTCTGATGTTGGCTGTGGGCTTGTCATATATGGCCTTTATTATGTTGAAGCAGATTACCTCTTAGCCAGTTTGAGGGGTTTTAAATTTTTTTAATTTTTATTTTTTAAAAGATTTTATTTATTTATTTGACAAAGACACAGTGAGAGATGGAACACAAGCAGGGATGGGTGCAAGAGGGAGAAGCATGTTTTCCACAGAGTGGGGATCCCAATGCAGGGCTGGATCCCAGGACCCAGAATCATGACCTGAGCTGAAGAAAGACACTTAATGACTGAGCCACCCAGGCGCCCTGAGAGGTATTTAAAATTATTAATGGATATTGAATTTTATCACATGTTTTTTCTGCATCTATTGAGATGGTCACAGATTTTTTTCCTTCATTTTGTTAATGTGCTGTATCACATTGATGGCAGGTGTTGAACCATGTTTGCATCCCTGGAATAAGTCCCACTTGATTATGGTGTATGGTTCTTTTAAGGTATTGTTGAATTCAGTTTGCTATAATATTTTGTTGAAAATTTCTGCATCTATATTCATCGGGGATGTTGGCTTATAACTTACTTTTCTTGGAATGTTCTCTTTTTTTTCAATATTGTATATATTTTAATTACAAATTACTTGGGATATTTGAGAATTATAATACTTAACAGTGTCAGGATATTTAAGAACACTAATCTGAAAAATTACCAAATATCATATAAACAATTGCAGTATTTTTTTTTATTTATTTTTTATTAACATATAATATATTATTAGCCCCAGGGGTAGAGGTCTGTGAATTGCCAGGTTTACACACTTCACAGCACTCACCATAGCACATACCTTCCCCAATGTCCATAACCCAACCACCCTCCCCGCCCCCCCGCAACCCTTGGTTTGTTCTGTAGATTAAGAGTCTCTTATGGTTTGTATCCCTCAGGATCCCATCTTGTTTCATTTTTTCCTTCCCTACCCCCCACACCCCCAACTTTGCCTCTCAACTTCCTCATATCGGGGAGATCATATGATAATTGTCTTTCTCTGATTGACTTATTTCACTCAGCATAATACCCTCTAGTTCCATCCACGTAGTCCCAAATGGCAAGATTTCATTTCTTTCAATGGCTGCATAGTATTCCATTGTGTGTGTGTGTGTGTGTGTATCTCACATCTTCTTTATCCATTCATCTGTTGATGGACACCTAGGTTCTTTCTTGGAATGTTCTTATCTGGTTTTTGTATCAGGGTAATGCTGGGCTCTTAAAATGGATTTGGAAGTGTTCCTTCCTCTTAAAAATTTTTTTAAGATTTTTTTTTTTTTTTTAAATGTATCTACACCCAGCTTGGGTCTCAAACTCACAAGCCCAAGATCAAGTTGTGTGTTCCACTGACTGAGCCAGCCACATGCCCCTTCTCTTTAATTTTTGTAGAGAAGTATTGGCATTAATTTTTCTGTGTTAAGTAAAATTCACCATTGAAGTCATCTGTTCCTGGACTTTTGTTTGTTGGGAGGTTTTTGATTACTGAGTCAATTTCTTTGCTGGTTATCAGTCTGTTTAAGTTTTCTGTTTCTCTGTGATTACCTTGGTAAGCTATGTGTTTCTAAGAATTTATCCATTTCTTCTAGCTTGTCTAATTTTTTGGTGTTAATTGTTCATAGTAGTCTCTTATGATGCTTTGCATTTGTGTGCTATCCGTTGTAATGTCTTTTTAATTTCTGATTTTGAGTCCTCTTTTTTTCTTAGTAAGTCTAGCCAAAGGTTAATCTTTTTAAAACAAAACAAAACAAAACCCACAGTTCTTAGTTTTATTGAACTTTTCTATTCTTTTTTACTCTCTTTCTTTTTTCTTTAGTAAAAGGTGAAAAATTTATATGATCTGAAGAGAAACCAGAGTATTTTCATTTCCTTCTCTCTGCTAACGTTGGGCTTCATTTGTTCTTTTTCTAGTTCCTTGAAGTATTAAGTTAGGTTGTTGATTTGAGAGCTTTTTTTTTTTTTAAGATTTTATTTATTTATTTGACAGAGAGATCACAAGCAGGCAGAGAGGCAGGCAGAGAGAGAGGAGGAAGCAGGCTCCCCTAGAGAGCAGAGAGCCTGATGCGGGGCTCAATCCCAGGACTCTGAGATCATGACCTGAGCCGAAGGCAGTGGCTTAACCCACTGAGCCACCCAGGCGCCCCATTTGAGAGCTTTTTAAAATTGGTTTAACTATCTATTCATTTATTTATTTGTCAGAGAGAGAGAGAGAGAGAGAGAGACCGCAAGTGTGGGGAGGGGCAGAGGGAAAAGCAGGCTCTGCATGGAGCAAGTAGCCCGATATGGGACTTGATCCCACAGCCCTGAGATCATGACCCGAGCCGAAGGCAGACACTTAACCAACTGAGCCAGCCAGATGTCCCAATTTTTAATTTTTTTTTTAAAGTAATCTCTACACCCAATGTGGGGCTTGAACTTAGAACCCCAAAATCAAGAGTTGCATGCTCTATTAACTGAGTCAGCCAGGTGCCCTGAGATCTTTTTCTTTTCTTAACCTAGGCATTTGTTGCTATAAATATCCCTCTTAGGATCACTTTTGTTAGATGATTTTTGGATATTTCCATTCTATTTTCTTTCAAGTTATTCTTTTAATTTCTTTAAAAAACATATTTATTTAAGTAATCTCTACCCCCAACATGGGGTTCAAACTCATGACACTGAGATCAAGAGTCACATGCTCTTCTGACTGAGTCAGTCAGGCGCCCCTTGATTTCTCTTTTGAATTCTTTGTTGACTCATTGGCTGTTCAGTAGCCTTGTTGTTTAATTTCCACACATTTGCAAATTTCCCATTTTCTTCTTGTACTTGAGTTCTAGTTTCACACCATTGTGGTCAGAAAAGATGCTTGATACTATTTCAGTCTTCGTAAGTGTATTAAGACTTGCTTTATTGCCTAACATTTGATCTATCCTGGAGAATGTTCCGTGTATATTTAAGAAGAATATGTATTCTGCTGCTATTGGATAGAATGCTCTGTAAATGTCCGTAAAATTCAAATAGTCTAACATAGAGTTTAAGTCCGTTTTTTTCTTGGTCATTTCCTGGTGGATGATCTATTCTTTGTTCAAAGTGGGGCACTGCAGTCCCCTGTTATTATATTGCTATTTCTCCCTTTGGGTCTGTTCCTCTTGTCAGATTGACCCTTTTATCATTATATAATGACCTTTTTTGTTTCTTATAACAGTGTTTGGCTCAGTCTGTTTTGTCTGATATAAATCAGTCACTTCTGCTTTCTTTCGGCTTCCATTTGCATGGAACATCTTTTTTCATCCCTTTATTTTCAGTCTGTATGTGTCCTTAAAGCTGGTGAGTTTCTTGCAGACACAGTTGGATCTTGTTTTTGTTTTGTTGTTGTTTTTTTAAAATCCATTCAGTCACTCTATGTCTTCTGATTGGAGAATTTAGTCCATTTACATTTAAAGTAATAATGGATAGGTATGGGCTTATTATTATTATTACCATTTTTTTCATTATTTTCTGGCCATTTTATACTTCCTTTATTCCTGTCTTCCCCTCTTGCTCTCTTTGTGATTTGATAATTTATTATGGTGGTATGCTTAGATCCTGTTCTCTTTATCTTTTGTGTATCTACTATGCTGTTTTGCTTTGCAGATACCATGAGGCTTACATAAAACATCCTAAAACAGTCTGTTTTAAGCTGATAACAACTTATCTTTGAACACATACAAAAGCATTACATTTCTACTCCCCCCTTTATGTTTTTGATGTCACAATTTGTCCTTTTTATCTTTTGTATCTGTATCAATAAATATCTGATGAGGGAATGAATGAATGAATGAATGAATGAAATACTAGGTTGGTAAATCAGTCAGGAAAAACAAAAATGTCTTTTATTGCCTGAGTAGGTGGGAAGTATAGAGCAAAAGTTCTAGAGAACAAACGAGTACAGTGCTAGGAAGTAAGGGCTTACCTTAGGTTTTGGGTTGTTTTTGATGCCATTCTGATTCAGAACCTGTGCCTGCAGCTTTGAACCTGCTGATAAAGTGCCTTTTGCCCACCTCAAGTGTAACTTTGGGGGCGTCTGGGTGGCTCAGTGGGTTGAGCCTCTGCCTTCAGCTCAGGTCATGATCTCAGGGTCCTGGGATCGAGCCCCGCATCAGGCTTTCTGCTCAGCAGGAAGCCTGCTCTCTCTCTCTCTGCCTTCTTGTGATCTCTGTCTGTCAAATAAATAAATAAATCTTAAAAAAAAAAGAAGAAAGAAAAAGTATGACTTTGGAGCAGAATTTAATGTATTAGTTAATGGCATAAGCTTTATATTAGACATCATGTTATTCCATAAACATATTTATGCCCCTTGCCATGTACCAGGCACTGTGCTAGGATTTGAGGATTCCATTGGTAGATAAGACAGATGTTTAGCTGGCCGTTAGGAAGTGGTCAGGTCCCAAGAACTTACTAACTAGCTGTGTGACCTTGTGCATATTATATAACTTCTGTGAGCATATTTTCCTCCTCCATAAATGAGGATTGTAAATTACTGCCTTATTTGATTTTGATAAGTATTAAATAATTACAGAAAGCAATGATAACAGCTATGCTAAGTGTTCAAAATGGCATTAGGGGCAGCTGGGTGGTGTAGTCAGTTAAGCGTCTGATTCTGAGTTTCAGCTCAGGTTGTGATTTCAGGGGTTGTGGGATCAAGCCCCACATGGGACTCTGTGCTCAGCGTGGAGTCTGCCTGAGACTCTCTCCCTCTCTCTCTCTGCTCCTCCTTTAAGATTTTTTTTTTTTTTAAAGATTTTATTTATTTATTTGTCAGAGAGAGAGAAGGAGAGAGAGCAAGCACAGGCAGACAGAATGGCAGACAGAGGCAGAGGGAGAAGCAGGCTCCCTGATGAGCAAGGAGCCCGATGTGGGACTCGATCCCAGGACGCTGGGATCATGACCTGAGCCGAAGGCAGCTGCTTAACCAACTGAGCCACCCAGGCGTCCCTCCTTTAAGATTTTTAAATCTTAAAAATATTTCAAGCAATGGTATTAAATGTTGTTCATCCTATTCAGCCTCAACATCCACTTAGTATCTTATTAATGGTTTTCAGCAAATCACTAAGGGACAGAAAATTAACATTGCTTTAAAAAAGTATTTAAAAAAGTATTTAAACCGGCTTATTACAATGGCAATACATACCCTAGAGTCAAAAACAAATTCAGAGAGTACAGAAGCATGTATAATAAAAAGTTGCCCCCTTTCTTCAGAAGTAATCACTATAGGGGTGCTTAGGTGGTTCAGTCAGTTAAGCGGCTGCCTTCTGCTCAGGTCATGATCCCATGGTTGTGGATTCGAGCCCTGCATCGGGCTCCCTGCTCAGTGGAGAGCCTGCTTCTCCCTCTCCCTGCCACTCTGCCTACTTGTACTCTCTGTCTCTGTGTCAAATAAATAAAAAACCTTAAAAAAAAAAAAAGTAATGACTATAAACAATCATTTACCCTCTCCCCCAAATCTTGGGTTTATCCAAATATATATATGCACATCCTTAGAAAACAAACAGCAAATGAAATTAGATATTACTGTTTATCATTATATTTTCACTTAATGGTATGTACTGGAGAGTTTTCTAAGAGCAGTGTGTATTGTTCTTATTCAGAATGAGTATTTCATAATAATCTAAACACAATTAAAAGAAAAAAAAATCTTTCTTAAGCTTTTTGAGAAAAAAGCTCCTTCGTTCTCCACCCCTGGAACTCCCCAGTCTTATCCCCAGCAGCTTCTAGCCGTCAGAGACTGGCACCCGCCTACCCACGTTTTCTTGGCCTGTGGCCGGCTGTGGTCAAACCAGCAGCAAAGAGTGGGGGTGTGGCTGAAGGTAGCAAAGAAGGAAGAGAAAACAAATTTTCCATGAGTAGTTGGGAAAGAGCAACAAGAGTAAAATCAAACTGACATAAGACACTAGCACCCAAAAGTGTTTTATTACATGTATTTAAATAAAAGGTATCAGGAAGAATGTTCTATAAGGGTTTAAAAGGCAGTGGGACAGGAACACCAGGCTCTTTAGAGCAGTAGCCACAGCTACATATGAAAGCACCGTCTGTGGATGTGGGCAGTATGAAGGGCCCTGGGGTCCCTGTTTCTCTAGAAGTGTGGGGGGCAGGCAGTTGGTGGTGAGAGAGAGATCCCCTCAGAGAAGGGAAACAGCAGGACGTCAAGGTTGGGCCTAGTGCCAGATGAAGGAGAGGGAACACTTCTTGCCCTTCCTCACTGAAAATTAGACTTCACTTCCTCCATTTTCCACCTGCTTGTGTCTTCTCCCACCTCACTACTCTTAGCCCAGCTGCTTTATTTGACTTCTGTGAGGGGCTTTGCTAGAGCTCAGACCCCAGCCATGACTCTAGATGACCTATGTCTACTTCTGGCTACAAACCCTTATCAGTGGATGGACACTAAAGCAAGGAAAATCTAAAACAGAGATTCTGATAAACTTGGGGGATGGAGAAATAGTTCTTTGCCTCTTTCTCTTGGCTTATTCATTTAATCTTAGGTCTCTGGATCGTTTCTACCTCCACCTGAGCCAGGAAATAAGATTACAGAATGGTTTAGAGTTTCTAAATTAGTCTGTTACAGAAACCAGCACCTCAGCCTACAGGCCTGGCTCAGAGCCCATACGCAAGAAAGAAAAAAATCTCCACTTGGGTGGGGCTTTCCTAGACATAAAGGTTTTACCATGCCTCTAAGCAGGGGAAGCTTGGGCCAAGATTATATTGGGCAGGTAATAAAATTAAGGATAATAAAACCAGATAAACCACCTCATTAGCCGCAGTTTACTGGTATAAGCCATTTCAACAAAGAGAGGGAAGATGGAGGACTCAAAGTGCCTGCTGTCAAGTTCTTTAAAACAGTCTCCCTCTGCAAAGGGAATGCTTTTTTCAGCATTGGCTCGGTTGAGAGGGCACATGTGCATTTATCCAACACAGGGTGAGAGTAAGTAGCAGCTTAAAGGGGAGTCTCTGGAATTTGGTCTCCCTGCTCTTACTACGAAAGATCACCACTGAGCTGCTCAAGCTCTTAGAAACTTTTTATCAGCCGAATCAAGAGAATAGAGTTCTAGTACCAATCCGTCTAGGCTCAACTAATTGTTGAATATTGACTTGCATATTAGAAATCAAACTAACTCTGTCGAGATAGAATCATTTTCTTAACCACACACATGGTGATAATATGTTGCTTTTCAGGGATTAATTAAGAAAAAAATATGAAAGATCATATTTTAAAAACTGCTGACACATACACCTACATGCACACACATTCCTACATACACATACTGGTAAAATAACTGAATTAAGATATCATTCTAAACAGCTTTTATTTTTTTTAACCATTAGAAAAAAATTTCTATAAATATTGGCCCTCTCGATTTTGTTTCTACAAAGTCCAAACTTCCCCAAGGATCACTTGGCAATCGAACAATAAATATTAAATAAAATGCCTCCCTAACGCTTGTAAACTCTATTCTCTAGCTCAAAGAGGCACAGAAGATTCGGTGACTGCATTGTTGTTTGGAGCCAGGGTTGTGGTTACGTGGGCACCCAGCCCTTTAGGACACAACAGGCTGGTGAACCATTAATTCGTGACACACTGCCAGGAGGGGCCTTCAGCCAGGCCCTAGGGCAAGTTCAGCCGGCACCAGAGCACTCTCCAGGCCAGGAAGGACTAGTCAGACATGTAACTTCCTGTCTTTGTCAGAATCCTAGGAATCTGGGAATTATTTTCAATTCCCCCCTCTTCCCTCCTTCTTATATCCAGTCAATTACCACGGTCTCTCAAATGGTTTCAGCTCCTCAGTACCTCCCCAACTCTCCACTCCTCTTTGACTCTATTGCTTCTTAACTAGGCCACACTGACTGGATTTTTTTTTTAAGTTTTTATTTGAATTTCCATTAGTTAACCTACAATGTTATACTAGTTTCAGGTGTACAGTATAGTGATCCAGCCCTTCCACACAGCACCTGGGGCTCATCAGGACAAGTGCACACCTTAATCCCCAACACCTATTGAATCCAGCCCTCCACCCCCTCCTTTTATAGTCATCAAAATGGTATGGTCCTGGCACAAAAACAGACACATAGGGCAATGGAATAGAATAGGAAACTCAGAATAAACCCACAACTATATGGTCAATTAATCTTCAACAAAGCGGGAAAGAATATTCAGTGGGAAAACAACAGTCTCTTCAACAAATGATGTTGGGAAAACTGGTCAGCAACATACAAGAGAAAGAAACTGGACCACTTTCTTACACCAAACACAGATTCAAATTCAAAATGGATGAAAGACTGAAATGTAAGACCTGAAACCATAAACATCCTAGGAGAGCACACGGGCAGTAAGTTCTCTGACATTGGCCGTAGCAACTTTTTTCTGGATCTGTCTCTGCAGGCACGGGGAACAAAAGCAAAAATAAACTATCAGGACTTCATCAAGATAAAAAGCTTCTGCAAAGTAAAGGACACAGTCAACAAAACTAAAAGGCAACTGTGAAATGAGAGAAAATACTTGCAAATGACAATTTTTTTTTTTTTTAAAGATTTTATTTATTTATTTGACAGGGACAGATCACAAGTAGGCAGAGAGGCAGGCAGAGAGAGAGAGAGAGGGAAGCAGGCTCCCTGCCGAGCAGAGAGCCCGATGCGGGACTCGATCCCAGGACCCTGAGATCATGACCTGAGCCGAAGGCAGCGGCTTAACCCACTGAGCCACCCAGGCGCCCCGTAAATGACAATTTTGATAAAGGGTTCATATCCAAAATCTATAAAGAACTTAAAGAACACCAAAAAAACCCAAATAAGCCAATTTTAAAAACAGGCAGAAGACATAAAGACATTTGGAGAAATGTCTCCAAAGGAGACATCCAGATGGCCAACAGACACAGGAAAAGATGCTCATCATCACTTACCATCAGGGAAATGCAAATCAAAGCCACAATGAGCTATCACCTCACACCTGTCAGAATGCCTAAAATCAACAACACAAGAAGCAACAGGTGTTAGCGAGGATGTGGAGTAAAAGGAACCTTCTTGCACTGTTGGTGGAAGTGCCTGGATTTTCCAAATGGGCTACATCCATCGACTTTTGTCCCCTCCGCCAAGTCCCCGTACTATGGCCAGGTGGATTTAAAAAGCAAGCATAAACCTGAGCAGTCCTTCTCCTTAAGCCTCCAGTGGTTTCCCTTCTGTTCTTAGACTGAGGATCAAAATCCACACCTTGGCTTAGAGGCCAAGAATGGCCTGTGCTCCCCTTCCCCCGCTCAACTCTCCAGGTTGCTCCCACATCTCACACCACTGTTCCCCCACCCCATCCGCCACCCTGCTCTCCTCAGGGCTCCGCACAGCTCTGGACAGTCAGAGACAGGGAAGACCCAGTATTTAATTTCCCCCCAAATTCCTTAGTTGGTTCTGAATCGCCAGCCTCGTAGAAGGCAACTAGAAGAGAGGTGGAGCCAACCTGAAACTTGCTTCTACAATGAATCATGGAACACTACATCAAAAATCAGGGGTGCCTGGGTGGCTCAGTGGGTTGGGGCCTCTGCCTTTGCCTCGGGTCATGATCCCGGGGTCCTAGGATCAAGCCCCGCATCGGGCTCTCTGCTCAGCACGGAGCCTGCTTCCCTTCCTCTCTGTCTGCCTGCCACTCTGTCTACTTGTGATCTCCGTCTGTCAAATAAATAAATAAAATCCTTAAAAAAAATGATAGACTGCGTGGTGACTAACAAAACATTAAAAAAAAAAATTACACTTGCTCCTTCTGATCAGTTTGAACCTGTGAGCATCAGGGTCTGACTCAGATTTATAAAGCAGGCCAGGAAAATCCCCCAAAGGGGCAAGTTATTGGGCAGAATTTCTAGAAGAGCAAGTCACTGCTGCTACTTCTGCTACCCAAAGAGGGTTTTTACTTTCTAGAAAATCTAAACCTAGCTAAAATAGGCAATTATGAGGCTGAGGAGGCATTCACAAAAGCTCTGAACATTATCTCGGATGGAGCAGATGTTCCTCCAACACCAAAACTCAGCTAGGAGAGGCTCTTTCTCTGGAGCAACAGAACTACATGTTTGTAGATTCTGCTCAAGCCTGCTAAAATAGGGCTTGCTAAGTGGGTTTGGATGAGCTATGGGTCCAGCTGTGGTTTTAAAACTAGACAACTAGGGAAGGCAAAGACTGATCAAACTGGGTATTGCTCTTCTCTTCCAGTTCCATTACAGAAAGATTCCAATATGTCATTGAATTCACTTTTCTGCAGATATCTCATGAACTACATTTTGAAAGTGGGATTGATTTTATTTGTCCTTGCTATTTATAGCACACACTAAGTCCTCAGCCAGCTGTGGGAGGATATGGCTACGTTTAGATTCCCATCTGAGTTGTGTGTGACAGGGTCTGGCACCCTTTCAACGACCATAGTCATTGCATGGAGAGCAAGCACAGGGAGAAATAAATCAACTTTTAATGTCAGGATATCACACCCTTCTAACATTTTCTGCAAATGAATGAGGCAGCAACTGTAGAATTAGCCTTGATCTTATCACTCTGTAGTCAGACAAGGACTTTACCAAAAGGTAGTATCTACCTCAAAAGAAATTTATCTAATTAAGGAAAAAAAAAAAAAAAAAGAGCTTTCTAGACCAGACAAAAAAATACCTTCTAAAAGAGTGATGATTTTATGTAATAGATGGAAAAGTTTCCAAAATAAAAATGTTCAAAAGAACATACAATGAAAAGTATATGCTGCTTCTACACCTGTACTCCAGCCGTCCAATTTCCTTCCCTGCAAGCACAATAAGCAGGTTTTTACTTATCTGTCCAGATTATTTTTATGCATTTACACCCATGTGTGCACATACATGGAATTGTACACCTTGCTTTTTTCTTTTTTCTTTTTTTTTTTTTTTAAGATTTTATTTATTTGACAGAGAGAGAGAGGGAACACAAGCAGGGGGAGTGGAAAAGGGAGAAGCAGGCACCTGGCCGAGCAGGTGGCCCGATGCGGGGCTTGATCCCAGGACCCCAGGACCATGACCCGAGCCAAAGGCAGACACCTAACAATTGAGCCACCCAGGTGCCCCTTCTTTTTTTTTTTTTAAACAGTGTGTGTTTGCTCCACGTCAGTGCACAGAGAACTGCTGAATTGTTATCGGCTATTTTCCGTGCAATAACTTCTTGACTGTCCAGTGAACCCTTCTCCACCATGAAGACCTTTTTTTGCTTCTCAGGGCGCAGGTATGATACAGAAAGGCCTCCACAACACAACCCAATTGGCAACCACTCTTTGGCCTGAGTCCTCCACTCCAATTAAACTGACCTACTGTGGCTCTTGAGTGCTAATCCCAACTCTTTGGTTAACATGCTGCCTGACTGGGGACAGGTGATCTCACCCTTCTGGCCCCTGGTCTTCTCATCCGCAAGTGAGGGGTGGTCCGGGGAGGGGGAGGGGTGGGCCCATTGCTAAGATCCTTTTCAGCTCTCCCATTCTGTGTATTTGTGACCAGATAAGGTCAAAAGGCCTTTCCAACTCTACACTTTGATCAGCAATTTACATTTTCATGTGTTTTCGATCTCATTTCCTCAATTGTCCATGAGTTTATTAAGGAGAAGACTATCTCTCTGTGTCCCCCAGGATGTCCTGCTGGAATAGCTGCTCCAGAAATGTTTGTTCCTTTTCTGGGTTATCACTTCAAGTGCTGTGCATTAATAATTACTCCTTTAAAATAGGTCAGTTAACCCAGTTTCTATCCTTCAGGACAAGCAATAGGAATTACGATGCTGGTGCTCTATCAGAAGAATTGGGAACAATTCTTGATTTTAGCTTTAGGTCTTCAGCCATACATCTGACTTATGCAATCTATGCATTCCTGACCTGACACACAGAAACATTATTAATAATTTGAAGGGTAAAAGTATAGGGTTTTAGAAATAAAGAGGACTTGAGGAATGGAAAAATTCAACTTTTTTTTTTTTTTAATAGATGTGGAAAAACACCTAGAATTTAAGTGATTTGTCTAAGGATTAGGACTCAGCTAGGGATAGGTAGACGCAGGGTTAGAATCTGGGTGTCCTGGAGCACCTGGCGCACTTGGCTCAATTGGTTAAGCGTCTGCCTTCAGCTCTGATCACGATCCTGGGGTCCTGGGATGGAGTCCCGATTAGGCTCCCTGCTCAGTGGGGAGCCTGCTTCTCCTCCCTTTGTACCCCTCCCCTGGCCCCTGCTCTCTCTCAAATACATAAGTAAAATCTTAAAAAGAAAGAGAATCTGGGTCTCTTCTTAGAGAAAGAAAGGGGAAACAAAACCTTTACAGAGTGTTCATTAGATGCTATCATTAACTGCTGCTGCTTAATGTGGAATTTGCTGCTCCACAAAACTACGTGTATTTAGTGTATTAATTTGATAACAGGTTGGAATCTTACTGCACTTTCTCGTCTGAAAAATTAGACTAATAAACGTACTTCCCTTACAGGGTGGTACAAGGATCACATGAGCTCATGCCTATAAGAGCAGAGAGAGAAGAACTAGGCATATATATGTTATCATAATTATTAAAGATCTTCATAATAAAAGGTCATTTTGTAATATAATTTCCCCTTCAGTGGACTTTTTTTTTTTTAGAGGAGAGGGTGTTGGATTTAAATATCAGGTTTTGGTAAAGGGCAGGCACACCTCTATATAGGTCTGACCCTAGCTGAGGTCACATCCGCTCACTGACTTATTCTTTATCTTAAAAGGAAGAATTACCCTGTTTTTTGCTCATCTGTCAGTGATTATGAAGATTTATGAAAACTGCATTCATGCACACATATATTTATGAATTTTGCCAAATCTGCACATCATCTCCATTATTATCTATTTCGTGTTTTTATTCAAACTGGCCAAATTTTAATTCAAATAATTTGTTTAGTTATATTAAAATAAAGAACTCCTTAAATTTAAAAAAATAAAAAAGTCTGTTCATATACCACTTAGGAAACACTGGTATAGTGAAGTGCCTTGAGCTGAAGGCTCAAAAGACTTGAATTCAAATCCTAGTTTTTGCTCTTTGCTAGTCATATAATTTCAAGAAAGTTATTAGTTTCTTTATCTATAAATCATGATCAAAATACTGAATTCACAGTGTTGTTATGGCGATAAGTAGGGTAATGTATGTGATAGCATCTGAAAAATGTGTGACCCAATCTATATTAGTTATTGCCATTAACTAAAGGGGAAGTCAGTGTGTTGGGAGAAGAAAGTGGTGTTGTATTAGTAGCAGTCAGATCATTCAGAAGGGGTAGGACAGTCTAGAAAGCATTCAAGGAGTGGATATACAAGAACGTACTATGACATGGGTTAGAAAATGGCAGAAGATTAATAAAATACTGCAAAAGGAAAGGGGCAAAATTCACTTAAAATCAGTTTGACGAGGGGCGCCTGGGTGGCTCAGTGGGTTGAGCCGCTGCCTTCGGCTCAGGTCGTGGTCTCAGGGTCCTGGGATCGAGTCCCGCATCGGGCTCTCTGCTCAGCGGGGGGACTGCTTCCTCCTCTCTCTCTCTCTGCCTGCCTCTCTGCCTACTTGTGATCTCTCTCTCTGTGAAATAAATAAATAAAATCTTTAAAAAAAAATAAAAAAAAAAATAAAATCACTTTGACGAAAAGAACATTCTTAAAAGGCCCAGCATAAAACTGTGGCAAGTTTACGTGAGGTTTTAAAAACATAACTTGAAGTGTTAAAGTGTAATCACATATATATTGAATCTAAAGGTATGTTAATGGTAATTAATGTTTTATATATTCCACTGCAATCATTAATTTTCTGAAACAAATATAATTTTCTTAATTGATCTCTAGAGTATAATGTAAACCATGTCAAGGCTCCTGAGTGGGTTCTTACTCCTTAATTGGGAAGAGTAGGTACAGTCAAGACTACAAGATCCTCAGACCCGATCCATGCTTACTCTAATAAAATGCTCTTTGAAACATACTACAGCCGTTCTCCATTCTTTTCAGCTCCTTGACCACCTGCCCTTCCTTCTTATTCTCACTGGTGACCTCACCCCCAACCTCCCAAAGAAACTAGAGTGGTTTGATGAGATCACTGCCAACGTTCTGTCCCCAAACCACCATGATGACAGCCTTCCCCTTCCCACTGGACCTCCTTTCTGGTCTGTAGCATTCTACTCTTTATGGGAACTTGGCATGCTCTGCGTCTTCTGTTCTCCCCAGGACTCTAATGTTGCCCCCCTGCAGCTTTTCTGCATCAATACTGAGCACTCTCACACCTTCCCTGATTGAAGGTTCCCAAATAGCACTGCTTTGACGCTCTATCCCTTACATCAGACGTGTCCAAAGAACTCTATTTCTTTCTTTCTCTTTCTTTCTTTCTTTCTTTCTTTCTTTTTTTAAAGATTTTATTTACCTATTTGAGAGAGAGAGATTGAGAGAACAAGTGGAAGGAGGGGCAGAGGGAGAAGCCCGACTCAGGACTCCATCCCAGGGTTCTAGGATCATGACCAGAGCCAAAGGCAGATGCTTAACTGACTGAGCCACCCAGGCACCCCATGAATTCTATTTCTCATGACCTATTTTGTCCTCTGTATTGCTCATTTCCCAATTTAGTGTCCATATTCCCTTTTCCTCTAGGAATACTATTCCCCCCCCAGGTATATCCACAGAAATTTTTATAAAGTATTACACAGAGAGTATAATAAAAGAAGTAGACAAAATTTCCTGTAGTGCCCACTACAAAAATTGTCCACATGCTCCCACTTTCCCTTATATAATTTTTTTTTTTCTATCTCAGTAGGTTTCTTGTAGTCACAGCACCCAAAGGGACTTTTTGGTCCACTCTAGGGATAAAGCATAGCCTGCTTCAAAAACAACTGATCTGGCTTCAAGAGGCCTTTCATTTTCCCCCTAAGAGATCATTGCCTCTGCTTATTTGAGTATATTCTTATTAAGGTCGACAAAGACTTTCAAGCTGCTAAATCCAGACTTGAATCTCAACTTCTTAGTAGTATTGGATGCAACTGATCACCCCTTTGTGACACCTTCTCTTTTGCTGGCTTTGTAACCTTACACTCCCCTGTTGATCTACTTTGGTTTCCCCTTGTCAGTTTCCTTTGATGGCTCTCCTCTACTTTTGATGTCGTGTGGGAGTTCTAAGGATTCCATCCTGACTTCCTCTGCTGCCATTTTACAAACTCTCCTTAAGGATTCTCAGAAGCTGGTGAGGCTCCCATTTCCATTCCATCAGGCTAGGGTTTCCCAGATCTATTTCTCCAGCAAAGACTTTTCCCAGAACTTCCTATCTATCTAGTGGTCAAGTGGATATGTCTATAAGATTTTTTCATGATAGGGGCGCCTGGGTGGCTCAGTGGATTAAAGCCTCTGCCTTCGGCTCAGGTCATGATCCCAGGGTCCTGGGATCGAGCCCCACATTGGGCTCTCTGCTCCGCGGGGAGCCTGCTTCCTCCTCTCTTTCTCTGCCTGCCTCTCTGCCTACTTGTGATCTCTTTCTGTCAAATAAATAAATAAAATCTTTAAAAAAAAAAAAAAAGATTTTTCATGATAGGCATTCAAAGCTGTGTTTTCTAAAACAGAACTCAGTGAGCCTGGGTGGCTCAGATGGTTAAGCATCTGCCTTTGGCTCAGGTCATGATCCCAGAGTTCTGGAATCCAGCCTCGCATTAGTCCCCTGCTCAGTAGGGAGTCTGCTTCTCCTACTTCCTCTGCCTCTCTCCCTGCTTGTGATTTCTCTCTTGTTCAATCTCTCTATCAGATTAAAAAAAAAAAAAAATTAAACAGAACTCATTGTCTTCTTACTTGCAGATTTTTATGTTCTCTATTTTAGTAAAGGCCACCACCATCCACTCAGCTCTTAAGCCAGAAACCTAGGAGTCATCATTGATTTATCCTTTACTTACCTTTTCCTTACCATGCCCCCTCTTCCGATTCATTAATTACCAGGACTTTTCCTGTCTATTTCCTACACACTTCTTTAATCCATTTACTTCCCTAAATTGTCATGGCCACCACAAAGGAAGGCTGCTAAGTCCAAGGTACCATCATCTTTCAGCTGTATTCTGTGACAATATTTTACCCTCCCACTAAAGCACATGTTACTGTGTTAACTTCTCTCCTTACACTCCAGTGATTTCCCATTGGCTTTAGGATAAAGGCTCAAATCCGTAAGACCTACAAGGTTGTGTGTGATCTTCCTTCTGCCAAGTTGTATTCATCACATGTCATTCTGTCCCTCACTCTTTCATTCCAGAAACTGGCCTCTCGGTTCTTTTCAATGAGGAGTCCCACTCCTGCTTACCTTGTGACTTTGCCTGGAATATATTAGCTTAATGTTCAGGCCCCTACTGCTGTCTTCTCTGTCACCTCCCACAATTCTCTAGACCTCCCCTACCCCAGCTTTAACATAGTTACCTTATTCTTTAGTTCTTGGTATTTTTATACCCCATACTCAAAAAAGGCTTTGTGAACCAATCTTCCAGACCCTTAGGAAACAGTTTGTATTCCTTCTCAGTATTATTATCACTGTATTTGCAGCAATTTTCAATGCCTTTCCAGCTGCTCATCTGTGTGCTCCATGAGTGCAGTGAATTTGCCTGACACTTAGTAGGTATAAAATAAATATTTTCTGAAGGAACTTATTTTTCAGACATCCTTTACTTCTGGCTATCAATGTAAGATTCACTTATAGTAAGACATTCGAAAAACCCCTTTCATTCATTAGATGCCAGTAACTGGAAGTACTTTTTTTAAAAAAGTACTTTTTTTTAAAAAAAGCTTTTGAAAAACAAAGTCTAAATTCATTGAAGGTTTAGGAGAAAAAAAAATTCATCCCCCCCGCAAGACTTTCTGTGGAGACACTTTTACCTGTGAAGAAGAAAAAAGATTTCCAAAACAAGAAAACCTGCTTTGCGAATCCAAATCGAATCGATAATACCAATAGCCCCCATTTATTTGGCACGTGCTGCTTTACAGGGAGAGTCCTCGGTGAGAGGGTATCGGTTAATGTGAAATAACTGTAGAAGGTGGTTACTATTTTTGCCCTTACATTGGCGTGTAATTGTTCCTTCTGTTTACTACTCTAAGAGAAGTATGAGGGAACGCTCTCAGTCCGCTGCTGACACACCTCTTCATTAGGTCATATTTTACAGTTACACTAGATTCTGATAATGGCTGGGATTCCTTCCTGGCTGGCTCAGACACATCTCGGGCGGCGCTGCCAGAGGACTGTCTCTCATCATGTGTTGCCTCTTGCATCACAGATTCTTCTCTGGTGGATTTGGCTCCATCTTATTTCCTTACTGCCAGAGGAATTCATCTAGTCATGCATTGCCCTTGAGGCCACGGTAAACTAGTCCTTGTGATTTTTTTTTTTTTTTTGAACAGTGTGGTTCCTAAACAGTCAGTGTTCAGAAAAAAGAATTATGCAGGGGGCCCATGCTTAGTTCCTCTGGAGGCATAAAGGATGGGAAGTAGCCAAGGTAAAAGAGGGAGCCGGAGAAGAACATACCTTGCTTCATCCATCCATTCATCCATTTATTAATTAAATGCACTCCACAAATATTTATTGCTTATCTACCATGTGCCAAGACACATATTAGGCACTAGGGACATAACAGTGAATGAGAAGTTTCTGTCCTCAAGGAGTTTATAGTCTAGTTGTAGAAACAGGTAAGTAAATACAGCACACACTGTTGAGGGAGCATAAAAAAGGAGTATTGTAATCTTACAGTTACAAGGCCATGAACCTAATTCAAAAATTGATTAGGCAAAAGTATTTTAATATTTACTGGCTTTGGGATAGAAGGCTGGAATAACAATGCTCTGAGAAGGACAGAGCGACAGCAAGATCTCGGTACCAACTGGAACCGGGCACTACAATATCACCAGGGGAGGGGGGCGCCTGGGCGGCTCAGTCACTTAAGTGTCTGCTCAGGTCATGATCCCAGGGTCCTGGATCAAGCCCCACATCGGGCTCCCTGCTCAGCAGGGAGTCTGCTTCTCCCTCTCCCTCTGCTTCTGCCTGCTGCTCCCCCTCCTTGTGCTCTCTGTCAAATAAATAAATCTTAAAAATAAATAAATAAATAAATAAATAAATAGAATATCGCCAGGGGTCTTGTACATTTTTTCCACATGTAGGCTTTATTCTACCTTACCACAGACCAGCTCTCTCCACATGGAGGTGAGAGGTCAAGAAGCAAGGCCTCCATCAGTTCCAAGCCTCACATCAACCTTTGGTCTGACTCAGAGAGGACTGGATCCTCTTTTTCAATTATAATCTAAAAATCCCCAGGGAAGAACTCAAATCAACCCAGTTTGGGTCACATGTCCACCTTAGGCTGGTGATTCTCAACTGTAGGCAGTTTTGCCCCTCAAGGGCTATTTGGCAATGTCTGGAGATATTTTCTATTGTTATGACGGGTGGGGGTGGAGAGGGTGCTCTTGGTATCCAGTGGCTGGACACAAGGAATGCTGCTAAACATCCTACGGCATATAGGACAGCCCCTCCCCCCACAACAAAGAACCATCCAGTACAAAATGTAAATAGTGCTGAGATTGAGAAACTCTCCTCTAGATCAGTCTGCTGTGGGATGGGGGAGGGCCAAGAGGGGCATCAAAGGCTTTCTTTAAAAAGTGAAGTATTGGCTGATACTTAAGGAGGAGTAGGAATTAGCGAAGCAAAGAGGAGCCAGGGAAGGCTGATCCATGGAGGGAAGTACTTGAGCAAAGATCGAGGATGGTCTCGAACAGGCTCCCATAAATAGCACTAGTAACACCACCTCCCAATGGTGGTATCATTCAATGGCATCACCATCTTGCAAAGCCAGTAAAATAATATCAAGCACAAATAATACGTCATATGCATTTCCTCCACTATATTAAATTTTTTGTGAAGGGCTAGTGTTTTACCTGAAATTTATACCTATTTATCATGAGATTGCTTTAGTCAGTTATTAAAACACATCAATGGACATGACCTAGTGGTTAACGAGTGCTGACTCTAGAATCGGACAGACCTGGCTTTGAATTCAGACCCATCACTTCCTAGGGGTGTCCACGGCCACCACAAGTGGAACAGGCCAGTGCTAGGGAAATGCAGAAAGAAGGACATTGATGTGGATGGGAGTGGTCATGGCTGGCCACTTGAGAGAGACAGGAGGAACCTAGACCTTTTAGGATGAATAAAATTTCGCAAATAGAAGGGAGTAAGGTATTCTAGGTAGAGAAAGCAGAAAATTCCAAAGTTTGGAGTTAGGAAGGGTTATAAATGTAGGTAAAATATATCCAAAGTAATTCTAAGATATAATCTTTTTGGTGTGTGTGTGGGAAATGGGAAATCGAAGATGGAGTGGACTTGAGCAACAATCAAAAGTTTAATTTTGGACACAAATTAGCATTTCCTGCAGAATGTCTTAGTAGAGGTGTTCAGACAGTAGACAGTTACAGGCAGGACTCATTTAGGTGAGAGGTCAAGAGCTGGGCCCTATGTGCAAGAGAAAGAACTGTCCCTTAATGGAAAGGACGTAGGGAGGAGGACAAATGAGAAAACAAATGCTGTTGCAGGAAGGAAGAGAAGAAGGGGAAAGAAAACAGATGCGTGCGTGATAAAGAGAGAAAAGAATAAACCAAGATGATGTTATGATGTTAGGTTATGGAAACCCAGGAAGGAGAGAATTTGAAGAAAGAGTTGTCAAATCATCAAATGCTACAAGGAGGCCAAAGGTGATCAGAGCTGCTAACGAAGAGACTGGACAGTGAAACTTGAGTTTTGTATTTCTGGTTAGAGGGAGGAGGTAGGCATGCCTTGGAAGGAAGCGTGTGGATAGAAGCTGAGTGAGGACTTGGAGACCGCTACTATACAGTAGTCTAAAGTTGTTGGTTTTAAGACCACAATGCCTGCTCTCATTGCTATTACCTTATATTAATTTGAAGTTCCTATCCCAATGCACAAGTGCAAGGCTGGGTTATGGACACTGGGGAGGGTATGTGCTATGGTGAGTGCTGTGAATTGTGTAAGACTGATGAATCACAGACCTGTATCCCTGAAACAAATAATACATTATATGTTAATAAAAAAAAATGAAAAAAAAAAGAAAATAAGTTAGCAAGACACATGTACTATTTATAAATTATATTACCTTTTACATATAAATCATATTACCTATTATATTGCATCAAAGATGTAAAATTTAAAAAAAAACTATTAAAACCAGAAATAAAACTATCAAGGCTACTATGACAGCTCTATAAGGTGACTAATTAAAGTACATATATGCATGGCCATTGGTTAATTTTAAAAAATCCAGTTTACAATTGAAACTCAGAGTAACTAAAAAGGACTGGATAAGTAGAAAGATATGAGATGTCCAATATTGTATATGCATCAATCATCCATAAATTAATACACAACTTGAACCAACGCCAGTCAAAATCCCAATGTACTCTTGGGCTCCTTTGACAAAGCAATTCTAAATAACACTGAAGATAGAGACTGGATCCTACAGAGAGAGGTGGTAAAAAATGCTCCTTGGTGGGGTAAAAGATTTTAGGAAAGGGATATTAATATTCAATTTTAAGTCTCACATATTCAATATAAACTTGCATTTTCTCATTTGGTAAAATCTGCTAAATATAGGAACATCCTTCCCCCCCTGCCCCAGGATTTATTTATTTATTTATTAGAGAGAGTGGGCGAGAGAGCACAAGCAGGGTCAGCAGCAGTGGGAGAGGAAGAAGCAGGTTCCCCGCTGAGTGGGGAGCTAGCTGCAGGGATTGATCCCAGGATCCCAGGATCATGACCTGAGCTGAAGGCAGACATTGATTGAGCCACCCAGGTGGCCCAACATAGGAATGTCTTGTGTGACAGTTTCAGAGAAGAAAAATGAAACCATAGGGGTAGAGTACCACCTTTAGACTGGTAGGGAATAAAGAAAAAAGAACAGCTTGAAAAGGTGGACTCGTGATTATATTTGGTAGAATCGGAACTGGGAGCCAGTTTAGGAGACTGTAAACCCCCGGGACCTTGAAGCAACCTTAGAGAATGAACTGCAGCCCCAGGGAGATGTGGGAGGGGCCTCTATAAGCTCACAGCTGAAGGTGATTTCAGTGCACATCTCAGGTACATAGATGAAATCCTAACTTTTGTAGAAATTCCTAGAAAAAAGACAAATTGTTCTCAGTGCTTATCTCTGTAGTATCGAATTATAAACAGTTTTTGTTTTTATGTTTTTGAGTTTTCTACAATGAGCACAAGTTATTTTTATAAGAAAAGTCTAGGGGTGTCTGGCTGGCTCAGTGGGTAGAGCATGGGACTCTTGATCTTGGGGTTATAAGTTGGAACCCTAGACTGGGTATAGCAATTACTTAAAAATAAAATTTAAAAAAAAAGGAAAAAAAGATAAAGTTTGCCAGTGAAAAGTAGAATTGGGAAGAATGCTTGGGTGCCAAGGGGGGCCAAGTAAGCTTTTGATGTTCACTTGCTTGGTGGTTTCTAGAAGAGTGCTAGCAAATGATTCTCAGTGTCTCATCTTCAGCCATAATTACTGATCATAGTTCTCTTGCCATCACCAAGGGTAAGCAACATATCTCTACCCAATGATCCCCCTCCCTCTGATTTCCCACACAGAGGATGCCAATTATATACGTTGCGTCGTTTAGTTGTTTCATGTGTTTAATATTATCTTCTTTACTAGGTTGTTGACTTGTCTATAAACTTGTCATGTCTTTTATTTCTACTGATTCTCATGTAGAATCTAGTAGGAATCAAATCGTGCCTTTTCCTGTGCAAGTTCCTTGAAGGCACTTACGTCTATATTCTCCCTCTACTGTAATGCTTGGCAGATGGCAAGGGCTCAAAAGATGTTTGGAGGCAGTGACCTCATTTGGCTTCTAAACAACTCAGTAAGAAAGACAGAAGAAAGATAATAGCGATAAATATAAAACATCAAGAATTCCTGTTTAGTGAGTACATCTCATGTGCCAGGCATTATGCTAGACATTTCACATCGAGTATCTCATTTACTCCTCAGAATAACCCCGAGATAGGTACTACGATTGCTTTCGTTTATGAATGGGGACGGAGCCTCAGAGAGGTTTAAATAAGAAGCTGCAGAGCAGAGAGAACTGAGGTCTTCTGAGGATAAAATCAGGGCTCTTTCTATTATCTTCTTCTGCCTTTCATGAGGCCAGATTTTTTAAAAAAGATTTTATTTATTTGAGAGAGAGGGAGTACGAGCGAAAGAGCACAAGCAGGGGAAACAGCCGAGGGAGAGGGAGAAGCACACTCCCCACTGGGCAGGGAACACAATATGGGACTCGATCCCAGGACCCTGAGCTGAAGTGACCTGAGCCGAAGGCATCAGCTTAATGCACTCAGCCACCCTGCTGCCCCTTAGAAAACTAAATTTTGTCTCAATATTTGGAATCCTCTCCTGGCCCAGTTGGGAAACAAACAAACAAAACTGAGTCCTTAAAAATGAAATCTAAGGAGTCTAAAATAGGTAATAAAACCACTTCTATAGTAAAAAGGATTAACTATTTAGAATCAAAGTCAGCAGCCCATGAACACAAATATTTCAGGCCAACAGAATATTAGTTTGATTGGGAGACAAGCTTTCTAGGTCATTAAATTTAGGGAGAAGAAAGGGCTTGATTCCAGTTGCTTCTCTGTGGAAACAAGGATGTATCTTTGCTTAAAAACCTTTGACAGGTGGGACGCCTGGGTGGCTCAGTTGGTTAAGCAGCTGACTTTGGCCCAGGTCATGATCCCAGCGTCCTGGGATCTAGTCCCACATTGGGCTCCTTGCTCGGCGGGGAGCCCGCTTCTCCCTCTGCCTCTGCCTGCCATTCTGTCTGCCTGTGCTCACGCTCTCTCTCTGACAAATAAATAAAATCTTTATTAAAAAACAAAAACCTTTGACGGGCACATTCTGCCTGTGCCCGCAACCTGCGCTACCGTTCTGCTCGACAGCCCCATGGCCAAGCCTCTTGTACGCCGGGGCCCTCCAGCTTGCTGGGTTACACAAGGAAAACGTCCAGGGTAGGTAGCATCCCCTTGTCCTGCCTTACCCTGCCTCCTTTTGTTCTTAAGGGCAGGCACAGAGCAAAGGTAGGTTTGCTTGGCAATCAGTTGGGTGCTGCTCAGCTGGTAGTTGTAGGCACTGGGGCGGATGGTAGACCAGAGCACCACCTGGATGCGTGTCCGAGAAAGAGCGACCCCTTTTATGCGCATCCCCCTGGCATCTGCACGAGGCAGTTTAGTGATCAGAACTGCCTGCGATCTAAAGATGGCAGGGTGAGAGGCAGTGGGCAAGAGTGGGCAGAAACAGGAGAGAGAGGGGAGGCAGATGTGGTAATACCTAGCTTTACTTCCTAAAGCCTTGGGATGCCAGGGGACAGCCCGACCGGTCTCTTCCTACACACACCCTGCTGCCTCCCATCCTGGGACCTGGCAAATGCTTAACCTGTGCAGAACCCTTCAGCTCCCGAAAGCAGCAGCAACAGTGGGAACTCTAAGAAATTTTCTAATGTATTTTATTCCTCTGAGATCCAAAGTCCTTCTGTGACATGTATGTTCATTTGCTATTGCTACCGTAACGTGTCAGCACATATGCAAATGGCTGACATATGACATTTATGCCAGTGTACGTTTCTGAAGTTCCAAAGGCTAAAAGGAGGGGCGCCTGGGTGGCTCAGTTGGTTGAGCGACTGCCTTCAGGTCATGATCCTGGAGTCTCAGGATCGAGTCCTGCCTCAGGCTCCCGGCTCCATGGGGGGGGGGGGGCTGCCTCTCCCACTGACCTTCTCCCGTCTCATGCTCTGTCTCTCTCTCTCTCTCTCTCTTAAATAAATGAAATCTTAAAAAAAAAAAAAAAAAGTCTAAAAGGAGTCTGCTAGACTGCATTCTTTCTGGAGGTTCTGGGGGAGATCTATTTCCTCACCTCTCCCAACTTCTAAAGGCTCCTTCCTCCCATTTTCCTCCATTTTTAAAGTCAGCGGTGTAAGATCTCCTTTCCTCTCTGATACCCTGCCTCCTTCTCATAAGGACCCCTGTGATGACATTGGCCCCACCTGAAGATCCAGTATAATCTCCTTACCTCAAAGGCCTTAATTTAATCACAGCTGCAAAATTCCTTCTACTGAGTAAAGTAATACATTTGCAGGTTCTAGGGATTAGGATGTGGGTGTCTTTGGGGGCCACTAGTCAGCCTATGACAACACATGAATCTGATTTTCCATATTCATATATCTGATCTACAAACACATTTACAGACATGTATATAAAAATGAGGGCTGCTTGCACTGAGGTAGAAAGAGGTTTCATTAGAAAATAAAAAAAGACCTGCTCCCATCATAGTAAGAGACACTACATGTTTGTTTTTATTGTTTAAAATCTCTCCTCTTTTTATTTTAAAGATTTTATTTATTTGTCAGAGAGAGAAAGAGTGAGTAAGCACAGGCAGACAGAATGGCAGGCAGAGGCAGAGGGAGAAGCGGGCTCCCTGCCGAGCAAGGAGCCCAATGTGGGACTAGATCCCAGGACGCTGGGATCATGACCTGAGCTGAAGGCAGCCGCTTAACCAACTGAGCCACCCAGGCGTCCCAAAATCTCTCCTTTTTTTTTTTTTTTTTAAAGATTTTATTTATTTATTTGACAGAGATCACAAGTAGGCAGAGAGGCAGACAGAGAGAGAGAGGGGGAAGCAGGCTCCCTGCTGAGCAGAGAGCCAGATGCGGGGCTCGATCCCAGGACTCTGGGATCATGACCTGAGCCGAAGGCAGAGGCTTTAACCCACTGAGCCACCCAGGCGCCCCTCTCCTCTTTTAAAATAGAATGAGGAATCAGAAAACTGTAAGAGCAGGGGAGACACTAGGAAAAACAAAACTGCTACTGGGTATTCTAAGAACAGAGAGCGCGCTATTAATGTTACTTCTTGTGTTTTAAGTGTGAACAGGTGGGCTAATTAAATAAATAAAGTCGGGATTTTTAAACTAAACTTCTTCTGACATTTATGTATTTTGGGGGGAATGCTTTTTATTTCTTTGTGAAATTGAAAAGCCTTGTACTGAGGATGAAATTTGAATCTTTGACCCTAAAATAAAATATTTAACTGATTATCCAATGTTTCCTTTCTCTCACTGAAGGAAGCTATAGTAGGACTGTTTTCTGGGATACTTAGTATTATTGAGTATTTATCAGAATAAAATTGCTGACCCTTCAATATCCAGAGGTAAAGATTTATGGTGAGCAAAAAGAAGTGTTCTCTTTAAGTACAGAGATGAAATCAAAGTTCAATTTTATGACACTTAAGAAATTGGCAATGGGGTTCTTTTATATTTATTTAAACATATGGCTTTACCAGGATAACTTATATTTATACCTGGCTGCTTTACTAGATAGCTACATCACCTATTGAAAAAAAAAAAAAATGACAGTGGGAAAGAGAAGGAACTCCTTTGCCACTCCTCCACGCAATGGTATTACTTCCTCAGGGAGGCATCATCAGAAATGAGCCAGAGACAGTGCAGCCTGCTTCTAGGCAAATCCGTTAGAATAGATAAAAGTCCCTGTAAACTTGAATCGATAAAGTGGCAGTAAACGTCAGATTGTATCCTGCAGGTAGGAATGCGAAGGAGTTCTACGTCCCCTCTGAATCTTCACTTGCAGGGGAATCTTTACAAGTAACCATGGTCATACATAAATCATACTTTTTTTTTTTTAAGATTTTATTTATTTATTTGACAGACAGAGATCACAAGTAGGCAAAGCAGGCAGAGAGAGATAGGAGGAAGCAGACTCTCTGCTGAGCAGAGAGCCCGATGCGGGGCTCGATCCCAGGACCTGGGATCATGACCTGAGCCGAAGGCAGAGGCTTTAACCCTCTGCCACCCAGGCGCCCCTAAATCATACTTTTTAAAAAAAGATTTTACCTATTAATTTGAGAGAGAGAGAGCATGCCTGTAAGCATGAGTGAGCGTGCAGGGGGAGGAGCAGAGGGAGAGGGAAAGGAAAAGAATCCCAAGCGACTCCACACTGAGCACAGAGCCGGACAGGGGGCTCGATCCCACTACCTGAGACCATGACCTGAGCTGAAACCAAGAGTCTATCCCAGCCCACTGAAGCCACCCAGGCAGTTGTATAAATCATGCTTTTTTCTGCTTTTACCATTTCTTCCCCTTCCCCTGCTCTGTTAATCTAAATAATAATTTTATGTTGGTTTGCACAGCATTTCTTCTGTGTCAGACACGGCTGTGAACATTTCACAAACAATGTTTCCTTTGATTCTCACAATGCCCCTGTAAAATGGATACTATTATCCTCAGTTTATAGATGAGGGAGAGCCAAATATAAGTAATTTTTCCAAGGTCATACAGCAAGCAAGTGACAGAGCCAGCTGGTGTATGAACGTTTGACTCCAAATTCCACACCACTGACCACTGTACTTAGATTTTGCATCTTTTTACCAGGACACAATTTCTGAATTCCAGACGGAATTTTTGCATTTTCGATATTATAAGAAGGAATATAAATGTCATGGAATTACTGGTTAAAATACCTTTGCTTCCCACTACCTAGTGGTGAGCCAAGAAGCCACTGACCCTTCTGGATCTGGAACACGCTCCTTCCTCTCCATTATCTGTGAACAGAGCCTTCAAGGCCATAAATCCCTCTGTGGTTTTCCTTCTCCCCTTCTGACCCACAGAGGCCTGTTTCATACTCCCTGATTTCCTTCTACATCGGCCAGCTTGTAGGCAGTGTGGCTGTCACCAAAGAAACGAAGAAGTTGGTTTACACCCTCTTTCAAAAGCAAACCACCCTGGAGGGCCCCATGAAGCCCCGCAGTCAGACGGGGGCGAGGGCGGGGGCCCCCCCACACCGGGAAAGTGGAGTCGTAAGAAGGAAAAGCAATGCTGCTTTGGGGAGCTGGTGGGGACACGCTAAGCTAAAGTGGATTCCTTTTTCTGGCACCCTGTTTCCCCAAACCTGCCTCTGCGACCCAATCAGATGAAATTCTGGCGATCTGATAGGCTTGGTCCGAGGTGCCAGGCGGCCTAGAAGGCATGCGTGACGCAGGACGGCCCCGCGGGGTTGGGCTGTGGGGTACACACGGGAGAACTCAGTCAGTGTGCTGCCCACTGTTCCTGGATATAAATAAAACCAGGTTACAACAAATCTGCAGGGCCTTTGGGTAGCACCACCTAGATGGAAAAGAGCGACCGACCCAGCTGCGGTGCTGAGGGAGAAGGATTCTGAGGATTGTGCTGATGGAGCTTCAGGTCCTAATGGGCACTGCCTAACCCAATCCTTCTTCTCTGCCTGCCTCCCCCTTTTTTTTTTTTTTTTAAGTTTTTTTTTTTTTTTTTTTTTTTTAATTCATTTGACAGAGAGAGATCACAAGTAGGCAGAGAGGCAGGCAGAGAGAGAGAAAGGGGCGGGGGAAGCAGGCTCCCCGCTGAGCAAAGAGCCCAATACGGGACTCGATCCCACGACCCTGAGATCATGACCTGAGCCACCCACGCATCCCTCCCTGCCTGCCTGCCTCCTTAACACGCTGCCCATATACCTGGTTTCAAAACTGCGGGCCTAGGAAAATGTCCAGAATTCGGTACAGACGGCGGTGTGCAGGCCGAGATCTAAAAGCATGAAAAAAGAAGAAAAAAAACCAGTTTTAAAGGCTCTCAAATCCTCTTTCAAAACTAACAATTAACCTTTTTCCTCTTTTTTAAAAAATTTAAATTTTCAGTCTCCGTTCAGGAGCAGAGCAGTGACTTAATGGGTGACATTGAAAAAGAACAGCATTAGACAACCAACCGTTCTTGGTGCTATGATTAGTCGTTGCTGCTGCTTGTCATAATACATCAGAAAAACAGCAACCCATCTGTTCCAAATTGATACACCAAAGGCTCAGTAGGAAGTGTTTATCCAGATTCTGTGGGGGAACTGTCTGCATTTTAGGGCATATTGACGTGTGTGCCCGCACAGCTAAAAGACGTCAGAGGCCAGCTTTCTACCTAGTTGTGCATCAGGGAACATCTGTCACCAGGAAAGTTCGGAGTTGCGACAAGTGGGCTGTTGAAGCATGGAAACGTCCAAATGGGAAGAAGAATGTATTCTGCTGAAAGTCTAAAGCCACCTCAGATCTGCAAGGCCACTTAGATACTCCGGACTGAGGATGTCCTAGAAAGTAGGGTCAAACCACCATTCCAACCCACAGAACAAATTGCTATTAACACCCTGTGTTGGCGTCTCCCAGCCACTTCGCACTCCGTGGTAATTAGCAGCACATAATTGCTAATGACTAATTACCCTGGCCTGTGTAGACATCAGGAGACTCAAAATAAACTATTGTCCAAAAGCCTGACTTAACAGATACGTAGACAGTAAACCTCCAAGTTGTAACAGCTCTCAGTAACTGCTGGCTTGGGGGGGGCGTGTTAGGGGCGGGAGAGCAGGGGAGGGGCGTGGATGGGCAACAGGGAAGGGGGTGGCTGGGAAAAGAAGGTACTTGAATAAATTGTTATTTACACTTGAGGAGGTAGAAACGGGCAGTTCTCAGCCTCTGGATGCGAATGTCTCAGAAAATCAATTTCATTCGCAGAGGCTTATGGAGTCTCTGTAAACATTTACTTGAAGGTCTGTTTTTCCTTTAGACTCTGTTGTCAGAGGGGGTAAAGGGGGTAATACCTAAAACTTACTGCAGGAACATCTGGTATTCTTAATAAAACATGTCAGATAAATGGGTGGCTTCTGGCAGCATATGTGGCTATAAGAAGACATAAATAATTCACTTTTCTGGAAAAAACATCAAGGTCAAAGAGATGACTCTTTATTACAAGGTGTTAATGAGGAGCACAAGAACATGGGGCCCTGCCTTCTGAATTCCCCCTTACTGTGTCTGTGAGGGAGAAGCAGTCAGGACTCCAGAATTTCTAGAAAGGAGGGTTTAGGGACACGGCTGGAGTTGACAAAATGGACTGGAGAACTCCTATCGAAATTACATTGGCCAAACAATCACCGTTGTGACTTGTAGGTTTGTTTGTTTTTGGAAAATGACTTTGGGGCAGGGGAAATTTTAGGGAATTAAAGTCCATCTCCCTTCTCTCCCCAAGCCACGCCCTGGAGCTGCCACTGCGGGGAAGGAAAAGGATTCTTTGAACATCTGTATTCCCTTCTGGTTTTCTTCACTTGCGTGATATAATTGCTTTTTCTTAGAGAAGCCAGAGTGGGGCTTGAACTTACATCAGTTAATCTTACCTGCAGTTAAATGCTTGTATTCACACCTTGTTGATTGGTTTTATATAACTGAAATGCTTATCTTTCTGTTGAAAACTTGAAGTTCAGCTTTACGTTTATATTTTCAATCCTTTAAAGGGGTTACAGTGGTTCTCTGGGGGATGAAAACTCCTATATATTACCTTTCCCAACTCTACCCAAGCACCAGAAAAACTGAATAGCACACTTTTTACTAACTCAGAGTCTTCTCATTTTTTTTAACTACACAGTAAGAAGGGGATCTAGGATCTTACATCTAAAGTTCCAATTCTAACCTCTCCACACAGGACTCACCATAAAATATATACATTTCATATAGAGAGCACTACCAGAATTAGCGTGGATTATCTCTTTTTTGAAGCTAGTCTGTTTATATTTTCCATAAGATGTTATACTAGAGAATGTAAACACTGTAATACTAAGTCATCAAGAATCATTTAAAAGTTCTGGTTATTTAAAATGTTCTATTCTGACATGCCAACCAAACAAACAACTTGTCACTTCTAAGAACTGTGGTTATAATAAAGCTAAGGAGCTAAGTTAATATTCTTAGACTCCTTAAAGAGATTACTTCAAAACCCTCACAGCATAGAAAAATGACCTGGAACATCCCTGTAGATGAATCTCAACACGCACGCATCATAAACACCAGTGCCAGACAGAGACAGGATAGCACGTTAGCGCCCTTTCAGAAGGATACTCTGTAAGCATCTATTCCCCGTTTATTTTGAGGAAAGTCCAGGTAAGGAAGAGTAGAGACGGGGGATCGCTGGCGGGTGTTCTGGGCTTTATATTGACTGTTTTCAGCAGTCCAGCTATGGCTCCGAGCTCGCATGCCCTCTCGGAACACAGCTGCACTGACTTCAACGAGACTCATCTTCCTTGTAAGGCAGGGGGTCCTTACCCCCCATCGCTTAGCAGAGTAGTTCCCCACATTTTCTGTGAGAGAAATTCTGGCAAGTACTATTTTCTATGTCCATTTACACTTGCAGTAATGTCTTGATACTCATTGACATTTTTGTTCCCCTTAAAGTTTGACACCTACATAGCTGTCAGCCGACCCACCACTTCAACTTGCTTCTGTCCACACCAATCCCCCAAGCTCCATTCTTAGGGTCTTATGCAATTGAAGTGTTTTGCTTGGTGGGAGCATAGTATTTTAATGCCTTTTTTTTTTTTTTTTTTTTTTTTTTTTTTTAGCTCTAGACCTTTTTTATTCCCACTCTTTTTCTGAATATGAGGTATCTGGGAGTCTCAAAAAACAAAGCCTGGAAGATAAGGCCATCTTGACCCCATTTTTCTTCCTTCAGTCATTAATGTCTTGATAAGATTCAGGCTTGTCTTTAATTGTCTCAGTTTAAGTTTTCCAATTTCATCCCCCTTGTGTCAGGAAATTTTGTGATCAGGAAGAAACTTTAGAAAATTGTACGGTAAGATGCAATTTTTTTTTTTATACATTGCTGCATAAAATGGTCATCTGATTTGTGCAGAGAACAAAATTTCCACCTGTATTAGTTTCCTATGGCTACTGTAACGAATAACCATAAATTTAGGGGCTTAAAACAACATGTCGGGGCACGTGGGTGGCTCAGTGGGTTAAGCCTCTGCCTTCAGCTCAGGTCATGATCTTAGGGTCCTGGCATCGAGCCCCGCCAGGGGGCTCTCCGCTCAGCGGGGAGCCCGCTTCCCTTCCTGTCTCTCTGCCTGCCTCTCTGCCTACTTGTGATGTCTCTCTGTTAAATCAATAAATAAAATCTTTATTTAAAAAAAACAACATATGTTATCTTATGGTTTTGGAGGTCAGAATTCTCAATGGGCCAAAATAAAAAATTTGGCCGGGGTAGATTTCATTTGGATGCTCTAGGGAAGTACGTACTTCCTTTTGCAGCTTTCAGTGGCTTACCTGCTTTGCTTTGGATGCACGGTCCCATCTTCCACCTTCAAAGTTAGCAATGGTGGGTCTCACATCACTCAGACACTGACTGTTCTGTTTCCTCCTTCCATATTTAAGGACCCCTGTGATTATACTGTCCACTGCTCCCCACCACAATAATCCAAGCTTATCAACCACTGCAAAATCAGCTGATGAGCAATCTTAATTCTATCTGCTACCTCACTCTGCTTTGCATGTAATGTAACTTATGCACCGGTTCCAGGAATGAGGGCATCATTGGGAGGTCATAATTCTATCTACCACGCCATCTTTAAGACACCTAAATATTATAAGGCTTGGAGTAGTCTCTCTTTCAGTGTTTAATTCCTTACTGACCGTCTACTCACTAGAGTTCTGGACTTGTTTTCCAAAGAATTCCACAGCTGGGGCCATTTCTTATAAGGGAACTGGCAGTGGAACAAAAGGAAGATGGACAAGGATCATTCAGTTCCCTGAGTTCACTGAAACACTCCAGGGAGAAGATTGAAAACGACAAACCAGAAGACTAAAAGTAAACATCACTGTCTACTCTGACTCATTGCATCGCTGATATAAACCGAGCATGTCATTAAATTTAATCCATTTTTATTTGATTCAACCAAACAACAACAACAACAAAACAAACAAAAACAAAAACAAAAAAAGGAGAGAAAATTGGGGAATGTCCAACTTGGAACTTGGAGGCCCTTATGTGACTTCCTGTCACTTAGGGGGCAGTGAGACAAGTTCCAAAAAGACACTAACACAAGGCTAATGAAGGTGATGTCATAACAGACGTAGCACAAAGCAACAGGGATACAGGGGAGGGAAGGATATGTTTGAGGAGATGGGCTTTGAGATGGATCCTGATGGACGCGGAGCTACAGATTACATAAGTTGAGCTGCCAAGCAAAGAGGTTAGAGGAGCAAAGACACAGTCACTTGACTCCACGTTGGACATCCCCCAATATGCTCTCCTTTTTTTGCTTTTGTTGTTGTTACAGTATTTTCCAACTGCAACAAACCTGTCCTAAATCAGGATTTTATAACCTTGTTGTGTTCAACGTTTTGGGCCAGATCATTATTTGTGGAGGGAGACTGTCTTGTGCATTGTGCAATGCTTACCAGCATCTCTTGCCTCTCCCCACTCGGTACTTAGCAGCACTCTGTGAACAATCAATCCCCTGTTGTGACAAACCAAAGGATCTCCCCATATTGCCAAATGTCCCCTGAGGGGCAAAACAGCACTCCCTCACCTCTGTGAAGAGCCACTGATCTAGATCTGCTTTTAATATTTGTCTCAGATTATGATCTGGGACCCATATGAAGTTAAAAGCTGAATCCACAGTTGACAGCATTCAGGGAGCCTTGTTTCTCTAGATACTGTCTAGACGCTTAAAGATTTAATGAGCAGAAGCTCTGAAAATATGCAGTTATTAACTGTGGCAAGCCAGCCAGTTCCAAGCACCCCCATTCTGGAGATAGAGATATTATGCGTAAAATGAAAAGCATAACGTTTCAAGGGCAGAGCCCACCCAGCTTTGCTTCCCAAGGGACAGGTCCGATGAGCCCAAGAGGGGCTCTTGCCCCTTTTCATGCTTCATCCCTCATATGGCAATACTCGCTTAACTGGCTTCCCATCTCAGACCAGGTAAATGCCATTTTTATACATACTCTTTTACTCGGAAATGTCACTATTGGGGATGTTTGACTCAGTTTTAAAGGAATCAGCGTTTTTCGGGGTGCCTCCATGGCTCAGTGGGTTAAGCATCTGTCTTTGGCGCAGGTCAGGATCTGAGGGTCCTGGGATCCAGCCCAGAGGCAGGCTCTCTGCTCAGCAGAGAGTCGGCTTCTCCCTCTGTCCCTCCCTCACTTCTTCTCTCCCCCCATCCTCAAAAAAAAATCTTAAAAAAAACCAAAACCATTATTTTTCATTACCAGTTGTTAATGTGTGCTCTCTTATCCTTACTTCATCTCCAATTGTCGCCTTGTCCTTTATCCCTTTAGTTAGCCCAAGGATGCTGACGATGCCATCACTCATTGAGAAGTGAAATGTTAGTCGGGATGGGGGTAAGATTTAGGAATGGGGTAGGGGCTAGAGCCATCTATTGAACAAATTACTTATTTAAAACATAGTTCAAAAATTATTCCAAAACCAACCAAACAAAAAATTACTCCAATTTAGTTCCCCTGTGGATACTGTTGGTGCCCTGTTCCAGTTGCTTCCATCTCTTTGAACAGCTCCGTTTCTTACAAACTCCAGCTTGTGCATGCTTTGCCAGTGCCTGTAAGGGAAAGAGGACTGTCTTTTGGCAATGAAACTGCTAGCCGATAGGGAAAACAGGAACTACCCAAGAGTCTTCGTTTCCCCCAGGGTGGACAGTAGATGACAACTGACTGGTGTGGGTGTATGAAAACCCAGCTCGTTGCCTTAAGGTGGGGCCAACTCTAAAGTGTAATTTATATTCCAGAGCTCCTCACAGGATCAGGCTGTCTGGGACTTAACTTGAAATGGCTCATCTGCTTGGCTTCTTGCCTCTCCCTATCCTGTTGCTTCTACTTCCTTACTAGTTTCCTGTGGGATCTTTTCCTTAAAAAAAAAAATGACTTGAACTCAAGTCTTTGGTTTAGGGTCTGCTCCTTGGGCAATCCAAATTCCACTGATGCCTGAAATCCCTTCAACAGAAATCTATCTAAAATAAAGATCTGAGGGGCTCCTGGCCGGCTTAGTCGATAGAGCATGGAACTCTTGATCTCAGGGTCATGAGTTCAAGCCCCACGTTGGGTGTAGCAAGTGTCTACTTACTTACTTAAGAAAGGAAGATTTGAGGGGCACCTGGGTGGCTCAGTGGGTTAAAGCCTCTGCCTTTGGCTCAGGTCATGTTCCCAGGGTCCTGGGATCGAGTCCCACATCAGGCTCTCTGCTTAGTAGGGAGCCTGCTTCCTTTTCTCTTTCTCTCTGTCTGCCTCTCTGCCTACTTGTGATCTCTGTCTGTCAAATAAATAATAAAATCTTTAAAAAAAAGAAAAAGAAAGAAAGAAAGGAAGATTTGAGCACTTCACTCCCCTGTTAAAACCTCCAGTAGATGTTCACTACCTACTTGATGTCTTCACGTGGCATTCAAGGCTGGCCCCTATTTACCTTTGCCTACCCCTCCAGTTCTAAGTCTCAACCCATCCCAATTTCCTACTCTCTGGTTCAGAGATGTTGAACATCATTGGTTCCCCATTCATCTCCTTGTCATCTGCTTGGTTTCTGGTGTTCCCCTTAGCTACGAAACTTCTAGCAGTCTTTCAGCTTGCATGGACCCCCCAAGTGGGCCAAGGATAGGTCTAATAACCTATTGATGACTTTCACTGCATTTACCACCTCTTGAACTTCCCTTATTTGTCTCCCCAACTAGTCAGTGAGATCCCGAAAAGCAGGAAGCATACCTTCATCATTTTAAAATCCCCGCTGGCTGGCACAATGCCTAACACATAGAAGGCTGCTGTTAAAGTTTCTGAATGAATTCACATAACCATATTTTTTCCTGCAACGTAACCAGAGATAGGAAGGTAATTATAGCAGCGTGTACTTCAATTCTATCACATGGAAACTAGAAACTCACTCTCAGAATAATAAAAATGGCAAAGACTTTCAAAATATTTATGCTCCTGGCAGTCGAGGCATAACTACTACAGAGGTTGAACTGATGAGGCAAGGGTATTAAGGCTTCATCCTACAAAATATACCTTGGGCTCTTTTGCTATAAACTCTTGCACTCCATCTCAGAGGATACAACTGGCCAGTCAGAGCCTTTATGTAACCCTTGTTGTTTTTTCAGTGGCTTTGTTTACAAAGTATTTTTTTTAACTTTGTGGTTTCTGTGGACTCCACAGGACTGCTCCCTGACCTACCTCCTGGATTAGGAACACAGCCTGCCAGCTCCGCAGAGCCACTCACCACCATGCTTCATTCCTTAGCTGGGCTGGCATAAGAGAAAATGCCACAGGAAAAACAACAGAGAGCTAAAATAAGCTCACTTGGTTTCATCCTGCCAGAAGCTATTTGGGAGAATAATTCAACATCCATCAAACGAGAAAAATGTCAGAATTAGGAGAAAAAGAAATGTATTTGCACTTTTAAGGTAAAGTCACATCCCATAAATCGGGAGAAGGGTGTTTGCAACATTCAGAAACTTGGCAAGAGGATGCGTGGCAGGGACAGCCAGCCAGGGTCATAGTGGGGTGAGAGGCCAGACACGGAGTTGAGCAAGGGGAGGTTTTTCTTTATGGTCCACATCTGGAGGATATCGAGCCAAGGCTACACGGGGAGCATCCAGAGAATCACAACATCTGTGTCATTGCAAGTCTGATTGAGGGTCCTTTCCTGTTTCATGTTTCTCAAATTATGGCCTATCTGCTGCTCACTCCCATCCCCTCCTGCCAACTCAAAGACACTGGACTTGGTAGTCAACCCTCCCCTTCCCCGCATGGCCAGTTCTTCCTCTATCCTGGGTCATTCTCATCAGCATCAACCCTGTTATTTCTTTTATGTCTCCCAAATCCTTTTGCTATCCCTCCTTTTCCCTTTGGTTCCTGTGCCATTTCACTTCCCTTGTTATAACAAGAGTCCTTTACATTTTTTTCTACACTGCTGTCTCCAATCACTTACTTCACACACTTGGTTTAACTCTCTCCAATGGGGCTTTGCCGCCTTTCTCCATCCAACTACTCTTGTCACAGTTACTATTGACCGTGACATTGCAAATCCAATGGTCAGCTCAGCCCTCAATTTACTGGATCTGTCAGCAGGTATTCCCTCCCTTTTCAGTAACACTTTTCCCAGGGGCACCTGGGTGGCTCAATCAGTTAAATGTCTGCCTTCGGCTCAGGTCATGATCCTGGGGTCCTGGGATGCAGCCCCGCGTTGGGGACCTGCTCATTGGGGTGCCCACTTCTCCCTCTCCCTCTAACACTCGCCCTCCCCCTGCTCGTGCTCCCTTTCTCTCTCAAATGAATAAATTAAAAAATCTTTTTTTTTTTTTTTTTAAAGATTTTATTTATTTATTTGTCAGAAAGAGAGAGAGAGAAAGCACACAAGCAGGCAGAGAGGCAGGCAGAGGCGGAGAGAGAGGCAGGCTCCCTGCTGAGCAAGGAGCCCGATACGGGACTCGATCCCAGGACCCTAGGATCATGACCTGAGCTGAAGGCAGTGGCTTAACCCACTGAGCCACCCAGGCGTCCCAAATTAAAAAATCTTTAAAAAAAACCCAACGGCCGCAGACTTCTAGGAAAAAAATGCATGCTCCTGGTTTTTCTCCTTACTCGTTGGTCTATCCTTCTGTCTCTGTGCTGATTCATCTTCCTTCCCTTGGTTCTTGACATTGCAGACATTGAGCTTCTTGACATTGAGCTACAGGCTCAGTCCTTGGAACTCTTTTCTTCTCTCTCTCTACTCTCTTGGTGAACTCATCCAGTTTAATGCTTTTTAAAAACCATAAATATGGGGCACCTGGGTGGATAAGTTGGTTGAGTATCTGCATTTGGCCCAGGTCATGATCCCAGGTGCAGGGATCGAGCCCCATACCAGGCTCTCTGCTCAGCAGGGGTCCTCCTTCTCCCTCTCCATCTGCCTGCTGCTTTGTCTGCCTGTGCTCTGTCAAATAAAGAAATAAAATCTTTAAAAATAACAATAAAAACCATAAATATGGCAATGACTCCTAAACGTTTATGTTCATTCTAGAATTCTCTGAACTCTAGATTCATATCTGCCTACTCAGTATCTCGACTTGGATGTCTAACATATTCTTCAAACTTAACATGTCCTAATTGAATTCCTGGTCTTTCCCTGAAAACCTCTCCAAGAAGGTTTGCCCCATTTCAGTGCCATCCTCACAGGTGCTCAGGCTTGATATCTTAGACTCGTGTCTGACTCCTCTCTTCCACTCACACACCAAATACAACTCATGAGTGAAGCCTATTGGCTCTGTCTTCAAGATCTATCCAAATCTGATCACTTTTCACTGTCTCTACTGCTGTCATTATGGTCTAACTAAATCATCAATGTCTCTCTCCTAGATTATTGCTATAATCTCCTAATTGGTCTCCCAGTTTCTACCTACTTAAAAATGACATCAACACCATATGCCCATTCTTCCTTGCTTTGTTTTAAATTCTAACACTTAACTTTATACACATGCATGTACGCACACACACAGAGGTTATTTACAGCTCAAAATGCTCATTTTAAGTGTGCCTTTCGATGAGTTTGACACATTTATACACCTGTAACTATGACCACAATGAGGATATAGAACATTTCTATCATGCCAGAAAGCTTCCTTTTGCTCCTTTTTTTGCAATAAATTTATCTCCCCAACCTTGGCTCCAGGCAACAACTGATGTGTTCTTCAGTGATGGGTTGGGTGTGGGAGAAAGAACAACATGTTTTATTCTAATGGGAAAGATCCAGTAGAGAAGAAAAATAGATGATGCAGATCATCTAGAATTTCATACAGATGGAATTGTTACAGTATATACTTTTGTGTCTGCTGTCTCTCATTCAGCACGATTTTTTGAGATTTATCCGTATTATCACATATATCAGTAGTTCATTTTTATTTCTGAGTATTCTATTTTAAGGATGTACCAAAACTTGTTTATTAATTCATCAGCTCATGGCCATTTGATTTGTTTCCAAGTTGGGACTCTTATGAGTAAAGCTGAATAAACATTCTAAAATGTCTCTGTGTAAGACTTTGCACGGCTATGTTCTCATTTCTCTTGGGTAAATCCCTACAATTGCTGGGTCATATGGTAAGTACATATTTAACTTTATAAGAGACTGCCAAACTGTTTTCCAAAGTTATTGTGCCATTTTACATTCTCACCAGCAATGTATGAGCATTCTAGTTGCTCTTACGTCCTTGGTAACACTTGATATTTTCAGTCTTTTTAATTTTAGCTATACTAGTAGGTGGGTAGTGGTATCTCCTTGTGGTTTTAATTTGCATTTCTCTATGACTAATAGTGCTAAGTCTCTTTTCATTTGTTTATCAGCCACCGATAGATCTTCTATGGTAAAGTAGCAGTTCAAATCACTTGCCCATGGTTTTATTTTTTGTAAAGATTTTATTTATTTATTTGACACAGAGAGAGAGAGAGACAGCAAGAGAGGGAACACAAGCAGGGAAAGTGGGAGAGAAAGAAACAGGCTTCCCTCTGAGTAAGGAGTCTGACGTGGGGCTCCATCCCAGGACCTGGGATCATGACCTGAGCTGAAGGCAGATGCTTAAGGACTGAGCCACCCAGGTGCCCCTTGCCCATGGTTTTAATTGGGTTATTGTTTTCTTATTGAGTTGTAAGAATTCTCTATATATTCTGGGCACACGTCCTTTGTCAGGTATTTGCCCTACACATATTTTCTCCCAGTGCATAGATTACTTTCATTTTCGAACTGGTGTCTCTTGAAGAGAAGATATTTAAATAATGTGGATCAAGTGCAACTTACCAACTTTTTTCTTTATTATCTGAGTTTTCTGTACCTCAAGAAGCCTTTGCCTGCCACAAAGTGGTGAAGACTCCTTCCCATAACATAATGTATGTTTTCTTGTTTTATTCTGTCTCCCACAAAATTAAAAAAAATGCACTAAGTGGTATATATATAGTGCTAGAGAAATATTTCAATATTGGACAGGTCTATACTTTCCGACTTATTGCTTAGCTAGACTGTATTTTCTTAGTTTGCTGATGAATTTCTATGAGGGGACAATCTAGCATAGTGGTTAAGAGCAAGGATATGCAAAAGAACCTGGGACTGAAATCTGCAGCCCACGCAGAGTGGCAGTGACTGGGCAAGTCACTTCATTTCTCAGAACCGCTTTCCTCAGAGGCAAAAATGGAAACAATGATGATTTTATGACATAATACACACAAAGTTCCTGACCCAATTCTGGGCACATGGATAGGGTTTAACAAATGTTTGATGCTATTATTATTATTATTATCATCATCATCAGCAAAGTAAATTTGAAACCTCTTAACGTGAACTTAGCCAACAGGATACGGTTGATAGTATTTCTAAAACAGTCTGAAATTAAAAGTATCGCTATGATTATTACTACATTATTATAGAAGCATTTCCCAAATAGTAATGAGCCACACGTTTCACAGTTGGCAGTCTGTTTTCCTAACAAAAATTTGGGGGTGTTTGTAATTTGTTAGAGCCATATGTCAACAGATTCCTTCCAAACTTCTAAGAATAGAATAACCTCAAATTATTTTTACCACAAAAAGGCCATCTAAAAATGTCTTGGCTGGTGCTGCTTCTGTTTCATAAAGTCAGGTCCCGAAGAGTTTTAGTGAATTTAATGTATTTGTATCAATTGTTCATAGTTCTCTTCTCATCCCTGACCGTGGCCTCATTCATTGGTCACATGCCAGGTCTTAGGACAGAATATTGACTTATCTGGTCTATCTCTTTTCCCCTCACCTTCCCTGATAACACATTACTATCAGAAATTTGGTTCAGAGCTTTTGGGTGAGTTAGCAACATAGCTAAGTCTCCCACATTATTTGAATGTCATTTATAATTAAGTTAGCTTGTCACATTTCAGATCCTGGACTTGATATTTAATCAGCAATCTGGGCTCAAACATTGGTTGCATTTAGTAAATAAATATTTTAAACCAGCCACCCTAAGAGGTCAGACTTCTTGGTTTCTTCTGATAACTGCTATTCTGTATGCACAAAAGTCTCGTTATTTGTACTATGGTGACTTTCCCAGAGGATGTAAACACAGTAAAACTGATTTTGATGTAAAGAGATTGTGATGAGCAAGGGGCTTTTGCTGTTTGGATTGTTTTAAACCTGCACTGTTTGGGCATTCTCCAGTGAAACGCCCTGAAAGCATGAGATGACTCATCCTTCACACTCTCGCGGATCTATCGGCTTCAATTCAAACCACACAAGATACGTACAGTCTGGTTTTGACTGTTTTATTGTACAGTTAAATAGGATACAGCTAAATAGTTATTTCTTACTCCCGAATTATATTCCATCTCCCTATGTTTGCTCAGGGCAAACTATTCCTTTCTCAGGGAAAGAAGAGCTGGTCTTGGCATAACAGAATTTTTCTGCTTTCGAATCACTTTTCAAGTCATACCGAATGTCTCTAGAGGTCAACCACGTACTTTTTTCTGTTTCTCTGTTGCTTTTAGGTTTTGTAGAGTTTGCTCCCAAGGGCACCCAACTAGGACACAGTTGTGTCAAGTGAAGCCCTCAGAGTCCTGACCAGGAGGGCAAAGGAAGCAGGCTTCTTCTGGCCAAACAGATGCTGCTCTTCCTAAGATTGGGTGTTGGGGAGGACGTGGTATGGGGCGCCCCACCAAAGCCCACCGTCTATGTCCATGGTATATGAAAGCTCTGGTCCCTTAACTGTATTCTATAGTATACCTGAATAATATATCAAGGCTACTGACAGAATGGTCACTGAAGGTTATAAATTTTATATATTTTAATGTAAATGGGTTCCTGACCATCTCCTGGGAGTGGACGTCTATAGGAGAGCAGATACAGGAGAGAGGCAGAAACAAACAGAACATAAGAGCACTAGGTATGCAAAGAAGGATGGAGAAGGGCTACTGAAGGATAGGAAAGAAAAAGTGTGCCAAGCCCCAAATCTTCATATGCCACAGTTTTTCTGAGTGATCATGAAAGTGGGGTGCAGGGGCCCTTGTGGTGATCAGGCAGAGAGCCTAAAGCAGTGGTTCTCAACTTCTACTACATATTAACCTCACCCAGAAGTTTCTAAAACAACCTAAGCCTGGACCCCCACCAGTCATCTCCAGCCAGGTGATTTCACTGTTCTGGGATGGAGACCAGGGATGTATTTTATAAACTCCCCCCCGTGTTTCTCAAATGCAGCGTGAGTTAAGAACCCCAGCTTAAAGGAACCTTCAGGAGTCCCCAACAGTGGGGATCTCCATTTTGGTACCTTTTCTTAAGGAGCCTGGGGAAGTCCTAAGGTCTGTTCAGCAATGGAAGAAATCCCCACTTCGATCTGTGGGAAGAGGAGGAGATGGTCTGTCATCACCCCCTGGAAACTCCCTGGGGCCTTATGACTCTTCCTGGTCTCCCCACATAAGACACCAGCCACCTAATGCCTTCCTCAAGAGGCGTGGCCTGCTGTTCATGCCCATTTTTTCCCCCACATTCTTTCAGGACCAAATTCCTTTGGAGATATTTATAATTAACCTTTTCTCAAGTTAGATTTCAGACAAATTGGTATGGACAGTTATAACATGATTTTCCAGTTTGGTGTGCAACTAGGCCTACTCACCCTATAGCAAGAAAAGTCTATGGGGTTTTATGGCATGTTTCTTAAACACAATCAAATGAAGTTTACAAAAGCCATGGGTGTGGACAAAATAGGTAGTAATATAATCCACTTTAAGATCAGATGCATGATTCTGAGCTTCTAGGTTAGAACTAAAAAAAAAAACCCAACCCAAAATGAAAAGCAAACCACATTATCTCTTTTTGAGATCTTAGTAAGCACGTTCACATGGAACAACTGGAAAACTATCTGGCTTAGTGAAAAAATCATACTCGGTCTCAGTTTTCACATCTGAAGAATGGGGTTGCAAATACTTGCCTTTCTTGTCAAAATTTATGAAGATTACATAATTTAAGTAGCATATTGCAGATACTGTAAATTACTCTTCACAGGTGAACTACTGTTAGAGTCTAGTTGAAGTGTGTTTTTTAGAATTGACTGCACTGAAAAAATATCACTTTACTAGCCAATTTCCAGTTTCAAAAGGCATGGAATGTGAAAATGCCTATATTAGCTCACATATCTAGAAATCAAGATTTGCTACAAAGATCTTGCATTGGTAAAAATTTTAAAGTGTTTTCAAAACTTTTCAGAGGCTTTGGTCATTTTATTTTATTTTACTTATTTATTTATTTTTCTGTACTAGTATTTTTTTTTAAATTTTTATTATTTTTTAAAATTTCTTTTCAGTGTTCCAGAATTCATTGTTTATGTACCATACCCAGTGTTCCATGGCAATACATGCCCTCCATAATACCCACCACCAGGCTCACCCAACCTCTCACCTCCCGCCCCTCCAAAATCCTTAGATTGTTTCTCAGAGTCCACAGTCTCTCATGGTTCATCTCCCCCTCCAATTTCCCTCAACTCCCTTCTCCTCTCCATCTTCCCATGTTATTTCTTATGCTCCACAAATAAGTGAAACCATATGATAATTGACTCTCTCTGCTTGACTTATTTCACTCAGCATAATCTCTTCCAGTCCCGTCCATGTTGCTACAAAAGTTGGGTATTCATCCTTTCTGATGGAGGCGTAATACTCCATAGTGTATATGGACCACATCTTCCTTATCCATCCGTCCATTGAAGGGCATCAGCCACTTTGGAAAACAGTGTGGAGATTCATTAAGAAATTAAAATTAGAGCTTCCCTATGACCCTGCAATTGCACTACTGGGCATTTACCCCAAAGATACAGATGTAGTGAAAAGAAGGGTTTTGGTCATCTTATCTTATTTTTTTCTTATAATCACTTTTAGAAAATAAGCCCCTATTTCATCCATATTTAAAACGCTTTTTGAGGTAAATGGTAGTGGTTTTAACAATAATAAATGTGGAAACTAAGCCACCTTGGCACCTTGCCCAAAGTTCCATGACTTAGTAGAACTAGGACTTGAAACAAGCTCTTTTGATTTTATTAGAAATAAATGCTTTTTTTTTTACTTTATTAAAAATACATCTCATGGCTAAATATGTTTTGTTAAAAACAATACCTAGTATGTATTGTTCAGGATTGGTTCGCATGGGTTAGGGGACAAATAAGTTGTAGAAATGAATCATAAAATCAGAGAACTAGATGGGACTTGATTATCTTATCTAATCCCCTCATTTTTTTTTTAAATTTTTTCAAGATTTTATGTATTTGTGCATTTATTTATTTGAGAGAGAGCTCATACATGCATGGGGCAGGGTGGGGAGGGACAAAGGAGGAGGAGTAGTGGGGGAGGGAGAGGGACAAGCAGACCCCATACTGAGCATGGAGCCCAGGATGCTGAGAACATGACCTAAGCTGAAATCAAGAGTCAGATGCTTAACCAACACAGCCAACCAGGTGCCCCTAATCCCCTCATTTAATTTTTTTATTTTAAAGATTTTATTTATTTATTTGAGAGAGAGGACACACAGAGGGAGAGTGAGAGGGAGAAGAAGACTCCCTGATGAGCAGAGAGCCCCATGTGGGGCTGGTCCCAGGACCCTGAGATCATGACCTGAGCTGAAGGCAGACCTTAACTGACTGAGCCACCCAGGTGCCCTATAATCCCCTCATTCAAAGATAAGGAAATTGAAGTCTGCAGAGACTGAGATTATTTTTTAAATTCAGAAGTGCCTATATTCACTTTCTGAAATTTTATAGAGAATTGTTGACATTTTTCAGAAATAGAGCAAAAAATTTCACTGGGTAGAGTGAGAATTTGCTTTGAAGGAGTTGAAAATTTACCTGAATACTACAAAGATCTTTAAAATTTTATACTTTTCCAATATTGTGTCATAGTGATACTAGTATCAGTGATTTTAAAGGTATGCAAGTGATGACAATGGCTAACTGCCCAGATAGGTTAGATTCATTTTGGAGCCAGTAAAGTAGAACAAAGATCTCCATGGAGCAATGGTTTTAGGGTGAACAGACATGACAAAATATAATTATATACAGAACATATCAGATCCAAAAGATAAGGTTGTAGAAAGGAAAAGTTTGCATTTGGGGAAAAAACCAAACCCAGTAGCATTTAATGCTTTGTTGTAGAACCCTGGTGGAAGGGTATGTCCTGCCACAGACAGGGGCAAACAGATTAGCATCAATTTTCATTATAGGGCTATGGACTAGAGGTCACATAGGCTAGTGTCATTCATGGATATCATAAGCAGCAAGAGTTATGGTGCCAGGGCAAGCAAGTCTGATGGGATACCATGGTGAGCTTCTAGGGAGTTCTAACTCTGCCAGCATTCTCCTGAACACTGGAGTTTTCTAGATGCAATATCAGTTCGGAGTTATTGCACTGATTCTGTTCTGCTCCTTGAAAGATCTTGATTGCCTATACTGGTGACTCTTAACCATGAAGTGTTTAACAACAGTAACAAAAACCAACAGTGATGTTTGACCATACTCCAGAGACTCTGATTTAATTGAAATGAATGGAGCTTAGACAGTGATGTATTTTTACAAACTCCTTAAGAGATTTTGTGGTGTGGCTAAGGTTGAGACTCACTGGCTTAGATGATGAGGAGCCCTTTTTGACTGGAGCTCTGCTGAGGGATAAGGGATTGTCTTCCTATACCCAAGAGTCACCCACATCACTCTAATGGTGGTGCCATACTCCCTGGGAGGATGCAGGGTTCAGTTGGGATGGGGGCTATTGTGTCACCTGTATACTCTCATTAAGTTGACGCCCCTCAGGTGGGTGGTCAGAGTTCAACTGTGAAGACCCTTATATGTCATCAGAGTTCTCATCATTAGAGACAAACATCCTCCAAAACCAGAAAAAAATATTTTAGGTCAGTTCTTAAAGGAAGACTTCTCAGGTCCAATTTCTATTCTGTGTCTGGCTTAGATGTAACCATCAGGAAGTAGTTCTCAGATCAGGTTGAAGCAATTTTGTACTGCCTAAAAAGAACTGAGTATTATATGCCAGCAAGTTACTGACCGAAACCCTGTCTCCTCAGGGCACACAGCCTTACCCCACTGCTCCTTGTAGCTAAGCTTATACAGAAAACACTATTCCCATGTTAGAATGAGATCTGGGAAGGCAGATGATTTCTCTGAATTTGTAAGAATGAAGCAATGTTCTCACCCTTTTTACCCATGAGCAGGAAATGAGTTTCTTTTTTTATTTCCTATGACAAGATGTGTTCCTTATCATGACAATGCCATCGACTCTGGTATCGTAAGCAATAACTCATATCAACCAATTATTTTTCCCTTTAATATTTATCTTTATTTTCTTTTGTTTGTTCTTGCATTAAAAAATAAACTTCATGTGGGGCACCTGGGTGGCTCAGTGGGTTAAAGCCTCTGCCTTCGGCTCAGGTCATGATCCCAGAGTCCTGGGATCAAGCCCCGCATCGGGCTCTCTGCTCGGCGGGGAGCCTGCTTCCTCCTCTCTCTCTCTGCCTGCCTTTCTGCCTACTTGTGATCTGTCAAATAAATAAATAAAAATCTTTAAAAAAAAATAAACTTCATGTTTCATTAAGAAAGCTTACATAACAGAGAAAGCAAAATGAAAAAGAAAGAGTAATTTTTTAAAAATCTTTTTAAAGGTTTTGTTTATTTATTTGACAGAGGGAGAGAGAGATCACAAGTAGGCAGAGAGGCAGGCAGAGAGAGAGAGAGGGAAGCAGGCTCCCCACTGAGCAGAGAGCCCGATGCGGGGCTCGATCCCAAGACCCTGAGATCATGACCTGAGCCGAAGGCAGAGGCTTAACCCACTGAGCCACCCAGGCACCCCAAGAAAGAGCAATCTTACTATTCAGATAATCACATTTACCACTTTGGCTTTTTTTTTTTTCCCCAGATTTGTTTGTTTGTTTTTGTATTTTATATCTCAAGGGAAACACATTCATTCTTGGAAGGGGAACTGACAAGAATAAGGCAGGACCCAGTCCTAATAGGGAATTAGATTAATTAAAAGATTCTAAAAAGGGAAATTAATAAGGGATCAAGTCAAAAGCTCAATTTTAAGAAGTAAGAAGCATAGTAATCAAACTTGGACCCCAGGAGAGATCGATCTGATGCTGAAGCACCGAGTGTTAGCCTAGAGGCTAAGAAGTATTTAATCTCTGAGATTAGAATAGGTTCTGGAAACTAGGATCAGGAGGGGGATTTATACGGCTCTATCTCAGGGGAATAGGGGAGCTACAGAGGTCAGGGAACAAGTTGGGTCAAGTAAGTATTTTCTTTTGCCTTCCATCATGGGCATTTCCTCCTTTGAACTCTCTCTTACAACTATCCTTCTCTCTTCACCGTAAACAAATGCGGTCTGGCTGTCTTCTCTGAAAAGCTTCCTCCAGATGACCTTACCTACTGCTGCCGTGTCAGTCTCTCTAATCACTGTGCAACAGTTTCTTTCCCCACCGCGGAAACAACAACTGGCTCCAGCTGCCTAATGGAGTCCGTTCCAAACTTCTCTCCCTTGCTTTCGCAGTTCTCTATAACTTAGAATGAAATTAGCATTATTCAGCTTTGTTTTTCATATCATATTCTCATTTGCTCTCACTCCACAATATACTAATTGTTCTTGAAGTGCATCATTCTCTTTATCGTGATCCCTACCCTCATCTCCATATTATCATCTTATCTGGGAGGTCCTACCTCCTTCTTCCTTCTGTCTATTACCAATCCTCCAAGACCTAGATCTACTCCCAGCTCCTTTCCAGTACCACCTCCAATTATCTAAGTTCATAATGATTTATGTTTTCTTAGTCCTACAACACCAATCATAATTCATCATTACTTATTTACTACCTTGTAATAGTGACCCTTTCATTTTTATTATCTGTCCCTCAACTTGATTGCAAGCTCACTGGAAATGAAATCTATAGCTTGACCTTTTCTCATCATTTGTATAAATATATACATAAACCCTCAGCTTATTAGATAAGATATTGAGATTATATATAGACAAATTTAATATTCAAACTCTACTTCTATGAACTTTCTGAGAATTTTAAAAGAAATTATGCTTTTCTTCTTCCACTCACTGCAACAGTGTTCTTCTTTTTCAAAACATATTCCATTCTTTATTTTTTTTTTTAAGATTTTATTTATTTATTTGTCAGAGATAGAGTGCATAAGCAGGGAGAGTGGCAGGCAGAGAGAGAAGTAGGCTCCCTGCCAAGCAAGGAGCCCAATGTGGGACTCCATCCCTGGACCCTGGGATCATGACCTGAGCTGAAGACAGTTGTTTAACTGAGCCACCCAGGCATCCCTGAAATAGTTTTCTTATTTATACAACATGATACAGCAAATGCAACATAACGCATACATATAATACAACCAAATGCATCACTAATAAAAGTTAGGAAAGACTAATTTACAGGTCTAATAATCAAACTTAAATATTTTACCTCGCTTTTTCATATTCATCAATGGCATTTAAACAGATTTGCTCAAAGTACTCCCAGTGTAGATGTGAGTTTATGATCCTCATGATGACTTTACGAACTCAAGGATAAGAAGTCATATTCTTTATAGAAGGTCATTTAGTTAATACCATTTTATCTATGTTTACCTTCCAAATTATGCTGGAATTTTATATTTAGAAAAAGAATCTTGAAGGACCCACATTTAAAGAAAATATAAAATAGTATTTAATTATAAAATTAATTATAAAATTATAAAATTAAATGAATAATGAAATCACAAGCCCCGCCATTAGAAAATACTAGCACAGATAAGAATCATCAAGGTAACATTTCCTCCTGGAAGATGGAAATACACAATATTTATTTACTTGAATATTGCTGTAAAAGTTGAATATTTATGGTTGTTTGCTGTTTGTAAAATTAATACTTTTAAGAAAATACTAAAGTATATGTTATGGGGTGAATCGTGCCCCCTCTCCAAAATCCCCAAATTCGTATGTTTAAGTCCTAACCCTAGTACCTCAGTGTGATCTTGTATGGAGATAAGCTCTTTAAAGAGATGATTAAGAAAGCCTTTTGGATGCACCCTAAACCAATCTCACTGGTGTCTTTATAAGAAGCAGAGACTAGGCAATAAACCGTAGAACTAGGGATTCTTATGTAAAGACAAGGAGGAGGTGGTCACCTGCAAAGCAAGGAGACAGGACTCGAAAGAAACCTCTGACACCTTGATCTTGGACTTCTAGCCTTCAGAACTGTGAGAAAAAAAAAATTTCTATTGTTTAAGTCACCCAATTTGTGGTATTTTGTTATGGCAGTGCTAGCAAACTAATATGGTATAAAAGTAGGAAAGTTAACTTTTCCTTAAAATCTCACCCACAGAATAAAACAAAATACTTCTAAGAGTTTAATATGTCTTTTCAGTGCTCTTTAACATAAATGGGTTCATACAATAAAACAAGTTATGTAACATTTATGATGGACATTTTCTCATGTAATATATACACATACACAACATCCTTTTTATAGGCTCATAGTCTTGTATTGAATTTAACCAATCCCTATCAATAGACATTAGTTTAATTCATAATATTCCATGGTCTTTAATCCTTTTTAACCATCCAGTTTGCTTGTTTGTTTTGTCTCTCCACTAGTATAAACACCACACAGAGACTATGGTTATTCTTGGGCACCTGGGTAGCTCGGACGGTTAAGCGTCTGTCTTTGGCTCAGGTCATGATCCTGGAGTCCTGGGATCGAGTCCTGCATGGGCTCCCTGCTCCGTGGGGAACCTGAGTCTCCCTCTGCCTCTCTCTCTCTCATGAATAAGTAAATAAAATCTTATAAAAAAATATAGTTGTTCTATTTTTTTCACTAAGTGCCATTTATTAAATTAATATTTAAAATTAAATTCAGATTTATGTATAAATTGATGTGTTGAAATTATTCATTTGAGAACTTATTTTTTTTCTCCAAACTTTAAATTCCAGTTAGTCAATATACACTGTAATATTAGTTTCAGGTGAGAATACAGTTATCCTTGTAACCACATCTGTATGCTCTTGACAAATTAGGAAGCATGATTTTAAAATTTTTCTCCTAGTTATTTATTCATTGGAAATAATCACAGAAATAATCAAAATCTCAAAGAAAAATCACTCATAAACTCAACATTCACAAATAACCACTCATAAGGATCTCTAACCTTTCAAATTCTGTTTATCTATATGATTTAAAAGGATAACTTGTACTTATGTATTTCTCAAGATCAGATGTGCAATTGGGCAAGTTGCTTTATCTGTTCCTTTAAAGTCCTTGGATTCCCTCTGTTTTCCAGTAATGAAAACACCTACAATCCTGGCGGGCAAGCCACATAAAGCATTGGTGAAGATGAGGTTTGGTAGAAGAGTAGAAGAAGCCAAGAAAATGCATGAACTCATCTGCAAACAGCTTAGGAGAGAAGCTGGCTTACTGCCTTTCCATGGTCTCTGAGGAGGTGGTACTTGGGCCTTCCCATCCCAGCAAGGAAGAAAAAAAAGGGCAATACCATTATTCTGATCCTAAATCCTACCTTACTCATTCCCTTGGACAGATGGTTTGGAATGAACTCAAAACTTTTATTGAAAGTACACACAGCACTTTGAAAGAGAGTAAGTGGTAACTTGTAATTTAAAGTAGGTGGCCTGATCCTAACTTACTCTCTATGTATGGAATTTCTCGTTTATCAAGAAGTTGCCAGGATGACTGGGTGACTTGGTTGGTTGACCGGCTGCCTTTAGCTCAGGTCATGATGTCAGGGTCCTGGGATCGAGTTCAGCACTGGGCTCCTTGCTCAGCAGAGAGCCTGCTTCTCCCTCTCCCTCTGCCTGCTGCTCCTCCTGCTTGTGCTCTCTCTCCCTCTCTCTGACAAATAAGTAAATTAAATCTTAAAAAGTTTCATCTTCTGTAAAGTAAGGAACGTGGGCCAGGTGATTTATAAAGTTATTCCTGGCTGCAAGCCACAAAATTCTAAGACTCTAATCCTTACCTATTTGAACATTACCATCACAGAGTGCAAAGCAGGCCCTTGATAAACATTTGTTGAGTTAAATTAAACAGGGACAGAAAAGATTGCAGTTGACTAGATTAATTATTTTGTAAAAAATTAAACTGAGACTCTATATAGATGACTGAAAAAAGCAAATTCCACTGTGGCAGGATGTCTGGTAATTATTTGGCTTTTAATTAGTCCTAAGTTGATGATTTCCAAAAAGTTGACAGGTATTAGAAGGAGAGCCTCAAATACAATCAGATTGAAAAAATAAATAGGCTCATTCTAACTTGACACTGAGCTATGGCAAATCGGGGCAGGATTCACTGCAGATATCCAGGTAAGATGGAAGGGCACCCGATGGAGAAAAAGGAATGGCCCTGTGTTTGTAACTCATCTCTCACTTGCTTATCATCAAAGCAGAACTAGTAGGAATTCTCCTACACACTAACATCTTGTTCTGCATACTGCCCTTTGATGACTGCTTGTCCTTAAGACAGTTCACTTAACTAGGCTTCCTCTCTCTAAATACACTGGAGGTGGTCCTGGGTAACCCAAACACACTATGGAATTTGTTCCCAGTCACCCACACCTCGGTGGAAATGAAAGGGAACTGAAGATACCGGCTCTGAGTATCATGAGAGAACTCACTGGAGGCTTTAGCCATTTGAACTTCCAGCCTGATTAAAATTTGAATATCCTCAGTGATACATTCACAGGCTTATATTGTGTCTTTGAAGAGTAAGTGTATCAAAAGGAGAATTTAAGTAGTTATAGAATCTAAAAAACTGATGTCTCCAAACACTCAATCCAATCATCTGAAGTTATTTAGTTTTTTTTTTTTTAATTTAAAGGAAACTGGAGGATTGTCTCAGTGCTTTACTCTCCCCTACATTCCCAGTTGCAGCCTATCTAACTCAGTATCTCAAACCCATAGGACATATGACATTAAGAACATGAATGCCAACCAATGCTACCAAGTCAACTCTGAGTTTAAGACACACGGCATCTTACTAAGCACAGACAGTTGTGAGGTAGTTTTTTTTTTTTTTTAATATTTAATTTATTTATTTGACAGACAGAGATCACAAGTAGGCAGAGAGGCAGGCAGAGAGAGAGAGGAGGAAGCAGGCTCCCCGGCAAGCAGAGAGCCCGATGTGGGGCTCGATCCCAGGACCCTGGGACCATGACCTGAGACAAAGGCAGAGGCTTTAAACCACTGAGCCACCCAGGCACCCCAAGTGAGGTAGTTCTTTAATCTTTCAAAAGATTTGTGATTATCCATGAATATATGTGAGTATTCACACAAATGAATATATGAGATTTGAATCTTTAACAAATGTGTACTGTTTGTCTTTGTTGTCAAGCATTTCATAGCAAGCTAGTACAGTTATCACAAGAATGGCCATGAGAGTCCTTCATGGAGAAAAACCAATTGCATTCTACGTATCACCATGGAATATTCTGCCTGTCTATGATAGACTATTTGAAAAACAGAATTGAAGTTACACTCAGTAGACCTCACCTACCAATGAACCCATTATTGTCAACCCCATTAATAAAATGTGTACCTGTGTTACGTAGTGTGACATTAGTCACTAAAGTAATTCCTGTAAATTATATTTATACTTAATTCTTAGAGAAGTCAATTTATTTGCTTCCCATTGTAACTCTTGAGGATTTCCATACTGTACCAAGTGGGTCATCTGAATTCATGTGCTGAGTGTACAGAGTCTTTGAGGTGCTCTCACACAGCTGACTGTCTGTCTGTGAGGAGTCTTTCCGGAATGCATAACCGTGGTCACACTCTACAAGGTTCTTTGCAAGCAAGGTCATATTGTCTGTCTCCCCAACCAGGCTGTAAGCAATATGAGTTCAGGGACTATAGCCTCAGCCTCTTTGCCTGGCACTTATGTCCACTCAATAAATGTTAGTTGAATAAATAATTGTATCTACAAGCAAGAATAATTAGCAAATTTGTTAAAAGCTCATTTATATTTTCTGCTCAAGTTTTAATTAATATGTTCTGCTGCTAATAATGGCATTAGTGCTTTAGATGAAGACTATTTCTTTTCCTAAAGATAAATGAATAAATATTATCCTTCTTAGGGCTATTGTGTAGCATAGTATCTGACTCATCTTGGGTTTAATAAATTTTTATTGACTGAAATGGACTCAGCAACTCTATATATTACAAAGATCCATCCAGATGATAATAATTTTATTCCGCTGAGTACTCTCAAACTAAAATTATACAGGAAAATTATTTTAAGTAATATAATATCTAAAGTACCTAGAAAAATGCTTGGCATCTAGCAAGTACTCAATGCTTTATATTAATTCTTTCCCTCACATAGTTTAAAAGAATAATAAAAATCCTAACTCTAGAGGTTGGTGGAAAATATAAAATTAATTTTAATACAGGACAAATGGCAAAAAGAAAAGGTCATATTATCTTTTGACCTAGCAAAAACGTTCAACTATCTCATCAGAATTTTAAAATGTTACTCTGCCCTTCTCATGTTTCTTGGCATCATAGGGAAAATGCATCTAAGTTAAAGTTGCCAGATAAAATACACAACACCTAGTGAAATTTGAATTTCAGATAAACAATAAATAATTTTTTAGTAGAAGTACATCTCATGTACTAAATATTAGAAATAATTTATGACATGGGACATACTTCTGCTAAAAAACTATTCCTTGTTTATCTGAAATTCAAATTTAACTGGGCACTCTTTATTTCTATTTGCTAAATCTGGCAACCCTACTCTAATAGCAATGAGTACCACCAATTCGAAAAACAGCAATATTCTGGTAAATGATTGACAGTCAACCAACTTAAAGTTTTTAAGCGAACTTTTTCTTCATCCTAAACCTATAGTTAGCTTGCATAGTGGCACTGAGATTTCACCTTCTTTTAAAAAAATGTTCTAGAATCAAAATGTCTATTTTGACTCTCCATGGTCACCAGAATATGGCTTGCAAAAAGAGAACAGTTGTTAGTCCTGGCTAAAAGCCAGACATTTGGTGTAGAATTATCAGTTGCTTATTCTACTAGAAGTTTCACTGAAAGCTCGTAAAGCAGGTTTTCCTTACTGGTTTAGATCAAGTAGCCAGGAGACCATTTACATAGCTGTTTATTTTCATTGCATAGTGAAGAGCCTGAGCATTCACACTGAAGAAGACAGGGGCAAAGCTCGATAAGCAGTGTGGCTGTGGCATAATAATCAGCCTGTGACTTCCCCAGTGAGCTGTGGGTCGCAAAGCAGAGTAGCTGTGAGCCAGGTCTGGATGGAGGTCTTGGCAGGGTACTACCAGCAAAGAAGAAAAACCAGAAGTTTTACTAAATTCGTCTTTTTATGGACACTTTTCCCCTTCATTTATTCGCTGCTCTCAAGCAACCATATAAATCATCTCGTGCCTGAAATCTAAAATTCCAAAGAGTTGGTAGGTGAGCAGCTGTGGGAGGCTGAGGCCTCTTGCCAACATAAAACTCTAAGGACATTCCGGGTCTTTCGCCAGCTCTCAAAAGCCCTCTTTCCTTTCTTCTCTGAGCCCTAGGGATTGGCCAGCCTGTTTCCTTTCCACTCTTACCACCTGTTATTTCCAACTGTGTTTATCTCCTCCCTTGGTACAGTGTGGGACAGAAGACAGCCTCACAACTTCTGGCCTACCTTGTTCAAACCAGCTGCCATTTTCTGACTGCTCACTCTGTGTGTCAGGCAGTCTACTGTGCACTTTAGATCACAGTATTGTCTAACCTGTACTAAAATCCTGAGATAGGCAATGCTGTCTCCTGTCTTACAGATGAGGAAATGAAATTCTTAGAGGTCAAAATACCCACCAGCAACATGAGTAGTGAAGATGTTTTGAACACATTCAATTACCTCAATTCAGTTCCTGAGACAGGCAATGGCCCTGTCTAAGTGACACTGCCAGTAAGACCCTAAGAAATGGGCTTTCCCTAATGCTGTACCAAGTCTTCTTATAGGAAAATACAGAGACCACAGTGGTGATAAAAGTGTATCTTTGAGGCTTGACGAAACTTTCTGAGGTGAGATGAGGTGATAGATAAGAGATCTGGTGAAGAAGTGGTTTTCAAACTTTGATGTATACAAGAATCATCTGGAGGGCTTATTAAAACACAGAAAAAAAGATTTAAATGTAAAAAAAAAAAGAGAGGGAACCATAAAATGACAAATAAAGGTGAACTTTTATTGCTATATAGCCTTAAGTTGACTTAGCCATGCTCTGAACATTTAAAACACTTGATGGGACGGTAGTTATTTTATCCTGTTGAATTTTCCAGCTGGAATTATACAGCAAAACACTTTAAAAATAACATAATATGTGAAAGTGCCAAAGAAAATACCTAACATCTTGCTAAATATAACTCAAACTCTAGAAAACATACGAAAAAAGATGCATCATTTTGACCTCATAAAAGAATATTTAAAGTCTGACTGACATATAAACAACACAAACAAAAAAATAAATGACAAATTTTGGTACAAATAAATACAGTAAAAACCATATATGTCATGGTATGTCCATTCAGTGGAAAAATAGGCCGTTGTAAAAAAGCATGTGAAAATTCCTTTGTACTAATATGAAAAGATTTCCAAGAGACATTAATAAATTAAATAAATGAATCTGTAGTTGTCTATAATGAAGAAATTGGAAAACTGGGAAGGGAGGAAACAGAACTGGAAGAAAGAATTTTCATCATATACCTTTGCACATTTTTTTGAATTACATCAATATACTATTTCCTCAAAAAATAATTAAGAAACCATACAAACAACCAGACACTCTAAAAACTTTCACAGTCCCCAGGACCCCAACTTTGGAGATTCTGATTCCACAGGTATAGCTCAGAGACCTACCTTTTTTATAATCTTTCCCTGGTGATCCTGATGTAGGTGGTCCAGTTAGGATCACACTTTGAGAAGCATAAGCATAAAGGTTAGAGACTGACTAGGACACCAAAGTAGAGTTCAGAGAGTTAAAAGAAGGGGAAATAGGGTGTTACAAGAAGTTATTCTACCAACTTCCCTTTTCCTTTGGTACTTTGATCTTGCCATCATAGATCTGCCTGTCTAGGCATTTAGGAGAGGCAAATAATTTTGACCATGTGCAGCTAGCTGCAGATAGCAGAAAAATAAGGAAGAATAAATTCCAAGCTAAGTAAGAAGGGAGAAAACAATTTCCATGGCCACCTACCCATCCAAATACCATTTTGGGTGACTATATCTATAGAAATTGAGGCTCATTGGAGATTTAATTTTTTTTTTTTTTTTTTTTTAAAGTAGGCTCCATGCCCAGCCTGGAGCCCAACACAGGGCTTGAACTCACAATCTTGAGATCAAGACCTGAACTGAGATCAAGAGTTGTACAGTTAACCATCTGAGCCACCCAGGTGCCCTGGAGATTTTTTTTTAGCACAATGTTTAACAATATTTGTAGTCACCTTTCTTTTACTATGATTCCAGTCTATCCCTCCCTATTATTCTTGATCTTTCTTCCTTTGCTTATAAAAGCACACATGAGGAGAACACACATGAAAACACACACACACACACACACACACACACACACATACACACACTGTAGGCCAGTGCCTTCTGTTACAACACACTTTATGTATCATGAATTGTCAGTTGTCATAATTGAACCTTGAATTGTCCTTTTTCGAGTCAGAACTTGGCAATACACATTGTCTGGAACCTAGATGTGTGTGGTGGCAGCTGTGATAATAAGAATTGCTGTGGAAGACAGAGGGCTTGCCCATTAATGTAAGAAATTCCATTTAGCTGTCTTCCCCTATTTTTTCATCCTGTCCATCCAGTCCTTTAGTTCTCTCTTCCAAAGATATTAAGCCTATGCTACTACTTACTGGGTACACAAAGAGAGTTAGAAGTAAGACATGGCTCCAGTTATTAAAGAGTTAAGTGGTGGAGTTGTGATTCCAACCCAGTTGTGGCTTGCTGCAGTAATGGGAGGCAGAAATGCAAGGGCGCCTGGGTGGCTCAGTGAGTTAAAGCCTCTGCCTTCTGCTCCGGTCATAATCTTGGGTGCTGGGATCTGCCAGCATCAGGCTCTCTGCTCAGCGGGGAGCCTGCTTCCCACCCCCCACCCTGCCTGCCTCTCTGCCTACTTGTGATCTCTGTCTGTCAAACACATAAAATCTTAAAAAAAAAAAAATAAAATAAATAGAATAAAAAGGAAATGCAAAGGAGAGTATTCATGTTTTGAAAGTAGTTTGACCAATCCACATATATGGTAATGATGGAGGCACCGAGACAATAACATTCTGGCAGGGAGATGGGTGAAGTGAGATCAGGGAAGGCTTTAGGAGGGAAGCACCACGTGATTTAATTTAACTTTATTACTTCAGCTAGAACTCAGTCTTGTTCCCTTTTTGAGGATGTGAGGTACTTTCTTTTCTTTTCTTTTTAAACTTTTGGCCAAATAATTCTGCTTCCTCTCATGGATACTCTGAGATCCCTTTTAGTGCCCCTTGGCATAATAATAATAATCTTGGTCCTTCTAATTTCCTGGTTCTTCATTCTATAGCATGAGAGATGTAAGATCTGTTGACAGTCCAAGAACTAGCTTCTTCCAACACAACAAAAACTTTAACTCTGGTTCTTTGCAAACCTCTCTATTTTACAGCCTGCCCTAAGTCTGTGACAAAATTGGTTTATAACATAAGGAGGGTTCTTAAAGGAAGTGATCCTCTTTTCTTTCTACATGCTTTTAAAACATTCCAATAAAGCTAAATAACTTTGAAAATTATCATTATTCACAGAAATGGAAGTAGAGTCACACAGAGATCTAACTCTTAGATAAAGATGATACTGGTGTAAGAAAATCTATGTAGATTTAGTACTCAGAAGCTGAAGTTTGTGTGTGGTAGTGCACATATGTTTTTACCAGTTTGCTCTTAAAATCAAACATTTTCAGAGGAGAAAAGAGAGAAGAAATCTAGTTTTATTACCAGCCTTCTTTATGCTTAGAATGTTCATTCTCTATTTTATTTAATCCTCATCACAATCTTTTGGTGTAAATGATGTTCTGCTGCACTTTCTCTCTGGTCCTGAAAACTTCCAATCCCTCTCAGGACAATTTCTAGCTAATCACTTAAAAGCAAAACAAAACAACATGTTGTTTTTATGTGATTCAGAAAAGAGTGAAGTCACAGATTTGCAGGCTTTTATATATTTTTTCTGGACTCAGCTCTGCAATAGCAAAATCGCACAAAGTACAGCTACTGAACCACAAAACATCTAGCTGGTGACAACTTAGCAGTATCTTAGAAAATGACATCAGGAAGATATAAAGAGGAGGAGCATTCCAGTGAGAAAGATTCAGTATGCGCAAAGGCACAGCAGCATGGAATGATGGGGGAAAAAGATAAGGAAGAGTGTAAGTGATTCAGAATTACTATAGAGCAGGGGTTGGCAAAATACGATCCACAGGACAAATATTGCCAATGGCCTGTGAACTAAAACCAATTTTTACAACACTTGGAAGAGTTTGAAAGACAATCAAAGGAAGAATAGTTTGTGACACACAAAAACTATATGAGATTCAAATTTCCGTATTCACAAATCAAGTCTTATTGGAACACAGACACACTCGTTTGTTTGCATATTGTATATGGCTGCTTTCGTGCCTCAGCTGCAGAGCTGAGTACTTGAAACAGAGAATGTACGTGGCCTTCTCACTGCTTCTTCATGTACAATAAATCACAGGGATGCAATTTTAACTGTAGCTTTTTGAGTACCACACACACCACTATAGCAAAGCATTTAGGTTTATTACCAGTGCATATCTATCATGTCAAAACAAGAAAAGAAGAGAAAAGTAGGTTTCAAATGTTATGTTTTAAAGCAAAATGGAGTGCAGATTATTCTGTTACTATGTGGCAAAGCATTGCATTTATCGTGGGACCACACAATGAAAGAATACAATATACATTGATGTCATCAGGCTAAACCCTCCTCTCAGCATTCCAACTTGTAGGAAAGTAACAGGAAAAAGAATAGATAATTTTAATTTAAAACAGAATATCTCATCACAGCAAAATTTCTGCACAAAATAAAAAATGAAAATGAGACTGAAATCAAAGTAACTTTCCAAGTGATTTGTTATTCAAGCAGAAAGCCATTTACCAATACCAGTTAATTAAATTGTGCTTGATTCCAACATTTGAAGAAATATGTACATACAAAAAAAAAAAACGTGTTTAAGATGGCATTTCTGTGAGAGCAGTTGCTTGTGGAGTTGAGGACTTGGAGAGCAAGGTCAGTAATCAATTTAAAAACAAGGCAAATGATTTTGAATTGTTTCCCTTGGCTCTTGATGAGTTGACAGATGTTACTCATACTCCTTCATGATTGGTTATTCGAGGAGCCAGGCCAAGTTTGAAGTGACTGAAGAATTAGCTTCTCTGAAAAGTATGCATAGAAAAAGGATAGGCAAGGTAGAAGTTGAGAAAATGCTAATTTAGTACAACCTGAAGTGGAATCTACCATGATGTGTTACAGCTGAGGGTGGTAAAAATATGTGTGCAGCATGAAAAGGTTTAGTTGGAAAAATTTACGAAGTTTGTAAAACGGTAGGGCTCTTCACTGTATTGTTCATCGGCAGCAGCTTCACAGAAATTCTGTGAATCTATCTTGTGTCATTGAAGCAGTAATGTCAGTGGTGAACTTCATTTGCTTTCAAGGACTTAACAATTGTCGGTTTCATGAATTTTTGCCAGAAAAAGAAGCCGAACATCTTGACTTGCTTAATTACAAAGCAGTTCAACAGCTTAACAGTGAAGTTTTATTGTGATTTTTTAAAGTTTAGGGCTAAGACTGATTTTTTTTTCTTTTTTTCTGAATGAGAACCACCATCAACTACTATTATTGAATACCAAATGGCTTTGGAATAGCTTTTGCTTCAAATCCGATAATGTTTCTTAATAAACTGAACCAAAGCTACTAGTTAAAACAGTTATCTTATGTGAAACTTATACTGTGGAAGAATCATTTTGAAGACAATGTTGTTTAAATCATGAATAATGTCAAGTTGCTTTATATACTTCCCATGTTATAAAAAATGAAACAAGAAGGAAGATCTCCATTTCTACAGAAATTTGCATAGAGTATATCTTCCAAGTTCTAAAACCAGCATCATTCTTTGCATCTCAATGCAAGTTCCAAAGGAAATTTTCATATTTCAAAAATCAATTTTACTGTGCAATTGAGGAGCTTCTACCTAGCTTTCAATTAGAAGTGATTAATTTGCAAAGTAATGGCATGTTAAAAGGCAAATATTAAAAAAGGAATCTAATAGAACTCTGTAAATGCCTTCTAAGCATTCACTGTATTGTTCAACTGAAGTTTTGTGCTAATAGACTAATAACAGTATTTGGCAGTATCCATCTCTGTAAAAAAGACATTTCAAAGATAAAATCCATAAAATCTCATTACAGAGTAGCATCAACAGATGAAAAAATTATAATTAACTTTAATAATAGGGAACGCTAATATTGAACCCCATTCAAGCAAAATGTTATTAGCCCCCCAAATTCCATTCTTCTCATTAGTAGACAAAATTGTACTCAATTAGTACTATATTTTAAAATTTCATTGAAAAATTGTGTGGAAATTTGTTTTATCTTTCCATAAATATGTACATAATATCTTCAATTTTTGTCTCTTGGGTTACAGAGCCTAAAATATTTATTAACCTGCCTTTAAAAAAAAAAAAAGTTTGCTGACACCTACTATAGAGTAGTAAGTGAATGGTAAGTTCCTCTAATGGCAAAGTAGCTTGTATTAAACTAGTCTTCCCATAGATTACACTTATAAACTCTCCACAAAATGTTATTTTTTAAAAAGATTATTATTTTTTTTAATTTGAGAGACACAGGGAGAGAGAAGATGAGTGAAGGGGAAGGGCAGAAGGAGAAAGAAAAGCAGACTCCCTGCTGGCAGGGAGCCTGATGTGGGGCTCCATCCCAGGATGTAGAGATCATGACCTGAGCCAAAGGCAGATGCTTAACTGAACGAACAACACAGGCACCCCTCCGCAAAATATTAAAACCAACTATTAGAAGACACTGGAGAACAACTGAAAGTGGGCAGACCCTGAAAGGGATTAAACCATTGGAAGGTGGGACGTATTGGGTGAGACTCAAGTTTATACAGCATTTCTGTTAGGATATTTCCCAAGTCTACCTGACTTGAGATGTCAGCTGACAGAATTCAAAGGTGCTGTAATATTTGGAAACTGTAGAGGTTATCTCAGAGATGAGGGAGCTACAGAGGAAAGAAGTCCCCACATCCATGTATAAATACCACTCAAATTCAGACTTCATTACAAGAATGCCAAAGGAAGTTCTCCAAGCTTGAATAAAAGGTTATCAGAAGAAAATTTGGATCTCAAAAATAAATAAATAAATAAATAAAATTGAGAGTAACAAAAAATTAATTATGTGGGCAAATGAAAATATATATTTTTTCTTCTCCTGATTTCCTTAAAAGACATGATTATTTAAAGCAGAAATTATAATACCATTCTGTGGGCTTTATAATGGATATAGATTCAAACTAGTGCAAAGATGAGTAGGAAAGGTACTATACTGTTTCAAGGAGCTTATACTTTACACTAAGTGGTATTATATTAATTCAAAGTAGATTCTAATAAGGTAAGGATGCATCTTGTAATCCAAGGACTAAAAATAATGCAGAGATAGCTAAGCCAATAGAGAAAGGAAAATGAAATATCAAAAATGATCTGATGAACACAAAAGAAGACAGGAAAGGAGAAACGGGGAAATAAAAAACAGATGGGATGGATAGAAGACAAGTAGCAAAACTGAAAACCTAAATTCACCCTTATCAATAATTACATATTTGTAAGTGACTAATTACACCAATTAACAGGAAGATACATATAGACTGGGTTAAAAAGCAAGACTCAACCATCTACTGTTTGTGGAAAATGTATTAAAACGTACTAAAATGTAAAATGTAAATTTTAAATGTAAAATTTTAGTATGTACTAAAAAATGTCTAAAAACACAGGTTGAAAGTAAAGGTAGAAAAAAATACTTCATTAACCTGGGAACATAAGAATTGGTATGGCTATATTAATACCAGACAAAGTAGACTGTAAGACAAGGAGTAACACTAGAAATGAGGAAGGACATTTCAAAATGATAAAAGGATCAATTTATTAAGAACACATAACAACCACAGGTATGGATTACCTAATGGTAAACCTTCAATATATATAAACCAAAAGAAGAAACAGACAAATAGTGACAGTTGGAAATTCAGCATCACGCACTTAGTAATTGACAAAACAATAAACAAAAATATTAGTAAGGATATAGAAAAGCTTAACAACACCATCACCACCTTAGCCTGATTGACATTTGTAGATCACTGTCTCCAACAAGCACCGAACACATGCTTTGTCTGGAGAATACATACACACAGAGCACGCACCAGAACAGACCATATGCTAGGCCATAAAACAAGTCTCAGTTAATTTCAAAAGACCAAAATCTTACATAGTATTTTATGACCCCCCCAAAAAACTAATTAGAAATCAGTAACGATAAGAAGTCCAAGAGAATCCCAAATATGTGGAAATTAAACAGCACACTTCTGAATAACACCTGGGTCAGAAAAGGAATCACAGAGAATGTTAAAAACTATTCTGAATGATGAAGAAACAAACTAACAAAATGTATTACATAGTTAAAACAGTGTTTAGAACAAAATCTGTAGCTTCAAATGCTTATATTAGATGATAATAGATGATAATAAAAATTTTAAATTGGTGATCTGAGTTTCTACCTTAAGAAATAAGGAAAACCAAAGGAAATTCAATTTATGATAGAAAAAAGAGGAAATAATCGATATTAAAGCAGAAATTTAAAAAATGATAAACAAAAATAATATTACAAAAGCCAAAGTTGATTCTTTGGAAAAATTAATAAAATTGATAAATACCTAGAAAATTTGACCAAGAAAGAAAATAAAAATTTCTAATGTCAGATACAAGAGAGGGAATATTACTGTAGTTCCAACAAATTAACAATTTATTGAATTATAACAATAAATTATAATAACTTATATATTTAACAATAAATTATAATAATTTATATAAATAAACAAATTATAACAATAAATGAAATTTATTAAATTTATTAAAAACACAATTTATAAAAACTGATACAAGGAGGAATTTTGAAAAGCAGCATAATTCTATATCAAGGATATTTATTATATTATTAAAAACCTTCCCACAGGAATTTCAATAAAATTTTTATAAAGAAACCCCCCTTCCTCAAAAAAAAAAAAAAAAAAAAACCATTCCAGGTCCCAGTGATTTCTGGTTAATTTTATCAAGTATTTGGGAAAAAACCAATCCCAAACCACACAAACTCAGAACATACAGAATGAGGGATCACTTCCCAACTCCATTTCTGAGGCCAGTATTAACCTATAAAGCCAAAGACTTTACGAAAGAAAAGAAAATCACAAGCAAATACTCCCCAGGAATCCAGATGCAACAATTCTTAAGAAAAAACACACAAATCACATCTAGAAATATACTGAAAAGATAAGACATGATGAACAACTTAGCTGGGTTTGCTACAGGAATATGCATTTTAAAAATCAATGTAATCTATGTTAGCAGAATAAAAGAGAAAAACTACATGCATATCTCAGTAAATGCAGAAAAGTGTTTTATAAAATCAAACATCGATTCATGATAAAAATTCCTAGCAAACTAATAGAAAGGAATTTCCTGAGTTTGATCAAGGGTATCTTTTGTTACTATTATACTTATTACTGAAACCCTGAATTCTTTCCCCTTAAGATGGAGAGCAAAGCAAAGAAGGATGTTCAGTCTTACTGCTTTTATTCAACGTTCCATGAGAGAGCCTAGTCAGTAAAATAATATAAGAAAAAGAAATAACAGACATACAGATAGAAACGAAAGAAAAAAAAACTGTCTTTATTCATATATAACATAATCATGCACATAGAAAAACCTAAGGAGTTTACCAAAAGCTACTAGAACTAGTAAATAAATTAATAGGATACATGGTCAATATGTAAAAACCAATTGTGTGTTTCTATGCACTATGTGGTTAACTGGATATTTAAAATATTATTTATAGTAGCATTAATTTATGTAATAGCATCAAAGTATATTAAATACTTAAGGATAAAATTAACAAAGTATATATAAGACTCATACAATGAAAACCATAAAACACTGCTGAAAGAAGTTAAAGAACGAAATACATAGATATATTTTATTATTGAATTAAATGACTCAATATGGTTAAAAATGTCAATTCTCCCCAAACTGCTCTATAGAATCTATGCATTCCCAGTCAGAATTCAAAAAGGTTTTATCGTAAAATTGACAGGTTTGTTCTACAGTTTAAATGGATACGCAAAAGATCTAAAAAGCTAAAATAATCTTGAAAGAACAGTGTTGGAAGACTCACACAATTGTATTTCAAGACTTCAATATAAGAATACAATATACAGCAGTAATCAAGACAGTGTGGTATTGGCATAGACAAGGATAGTTCGACAGATCAGCAAAACAAATAGAGTCCAGAAATAGACTCAAACTTACATGGTCAAAAGATTTTTATAAATGCATTTTTTCAATGGGAAATACTATCTTCTCAACAAATGATCCTGGGACTCACTGAATAAATATGTAAAAAAAAAACTGGGCTATGGTCCCTATGTCACACTATATACTGTAATTCAAGATGAATCTTAGACCTAAATGTTGGAACTATAGAGTTTCCAGAAGAAAATATAGGAGAATATTTTTAGAAACTTCAGCAGGCAGATTTTTAAAGAAAAAGTAGTAAAAAAGCACTAAACATAAAAGTAAATGGATTTTTACACAAAATTTAAATTTTAAAATTTTGCTTATCATAAAATGCCATTAGTAAATGAAAAGGCAACCAGCTAAAGACTAACAAAAGTCTTGTATCCAGAACATATAAAGAATTACAAATCAATAATAAGACAACCAACCCTATTAACACTCAAGACTTGAACAGGCATTTCACAGGAGGTTACAAACCATTAGGCAAATGAAGATGCTCAAATTATTAGTCACCAGAGAAAGGCAAAATAAAACCACGAACAGGTTCCATTGAATCCTTTAGGGTAAATAAAATTTTAAAAACTGATACCACCAAGTACGGGTGAGGATATAGACTAACTAGAACTCTCACACGTTGTGGATAAGCATTAAATTGGTACTAACAGGGGCGCCTGGGTGGCTCAGTGGGTTAAGCCGCTGCCTTCAGCTCAGGTCATGATCCCAGGTCCTGGGTTCAAGCCCCACATCGGGCTTTCTGCTCAGCAGGGAGCCTGCTTCCTCCTCTCTCTCTGCCTGCCTCTCTGCCTACTTGTGATTTCTCTCTGTCAAATAAATAAATAAAATCTTTAAAAAAAAAATAAAAAAATAAAATGGTACTAACATTTTGAAAAACTATTTGGCAATTCCTTATAAAAGAAACCCAGGAATTCTACTCCTAGGTGTTTGTTTATCCAAGGGAAGTAAAAACAAATGTCCACTAAAAGACTTGCGTAAGAATGTCCCTAGTAGCTGTGTCCATGAGAGCCAAAACATGGTAACAACTCCAATGCCCATCTAAAGAAGAAAGGATAAACACATTATGATACATTTATACAACATGATAGTTACTTCTGAGCAACTTTAAAAAAAAATGAACTATTGATACCCAGAAGAAAATGGAAGTGAGGTACAAGAGAGTACACAGTGTATGATTCCACTGAAAGGAAGTGGAAGAAGAGGTAAAACTAATCTATGGAGACGGAAACCAGAGAATGTGGAGTGGACACCAACCAGAAGGTTACACAAGGGAAACTTGTGGTGTGATGGAATATTCTACGTTTTGACAGGGAGTCTGGTTACTCAGGCATGTATGTTTTTCAGAACTCTTTGTACACTTAAGTAATCATTATGCATAAGTGTTGGCTCAGCTAGATAAGTGCAGATAAATAAGAATAACAAAGATGAGACTGGGAAGATACTTATACATAAAGGGCCTTGAACACTGTGCTGAGGTCAGACTCAGCTCTGTAAAGCAACGGGGAGCTATAGATGGGCAACTATGGACAGGCAACAAGTAGGACAGTGCCTTAAAGACTGCATTTCAGAAAGTTTACTAAGGTGCTTTATATTTAGAAAGAAGGTATCTTTCCTAATAGCCATTTTTAAAAAAACATTCTATTGATTTATTTCAGAGAGAGAGAGAGCTGAGGTGGGGAGGGTCAGAGGAAGAAGCAGGCTTCCTGCCAAGCAGAGAGTCCGATGCGGGGCGCGATCCCAGGACCCTGGGATCATGACCTGAGCCGAAGACAGACGCTTAACCCACTGAGCCACCCAGGCTCCCCTTAATAGCCTTTTTTAATATCATCAGTGGAAATGTTTGAATTCCTTGGCTATTAAGCTTAGGAAAATACACACGTGAGGACTTTGCTTAGCCTCCCTCCACTACTCTACCTCCAAGAGATCCCTTCTATATTTTATTTTGGTTTCTAGAAAATGAAAAAGTATAATTCCTGTATCAGAAGTATTTTCCTAAGTGTATTCTATAGGCTGATATGGAAGAGACCCAGAATTTCATTTAATTACAAAATGGAGGAGACTCTGGACTCCAGAAGGCGAAGGCTTTGGCTTTAGAAATGTAGCTTTACTTGCAGTCCAGGAGCCTTGGGGTGGGGTGGGGGGGGCGGCGGGAAGAGTAAAAAACATGAGGATTTTACATAAAAATGCAGACCTGTGGTAAGTTATGGCCTGTACTCTCCGTTTTGTAGCAGCTCCCTCCCTGCTCCACTCTGTCCTTGTTCCGCCTAGACGCTGCAGCTTTTAACGGTTACGGCATTGCCTGGAGCAGTCTCCACAAAGTCTCTGAGGAGTTACTTTATTTTTGTTGGTATCCTCTCTCTCATTTATGTTTGTAGAGAATGTAAATTAGGATTAAAGATGAGAGGGAGGAGGCCTTGGGCACATATGGCTCACAGAGCATGGCCTGGTTAGGTCTGCTTTGTTTTATAAATAAGTCATCAAACTGGATTTCTGGTCACTGGTGTGCTTCCTCCAGAATTTTCTTGAGCCGCCCATTACCTTTCCATCCTCTCCTCTGATAATTTTTCAGAAGCCAAGCCCAGCAGGCCACCAGTTCTCAATGAAGCAGTTATTTCTAAGAGGCTAAGCAAAATTTCTGGTTAAAATGAAACACTTACGTCTGCTCACTCAGCTGTATCACTTCAAAGAGAAAAAACAAATAAAACCCAGCTTCCTGTCATCTCCCAGCATTAAAGGAAGACAAAGTACAATTGCTTTCCATTTTGACTAGAAGCAAAACTACAGATGAGTAACATGATAGATCAAAAAGCCAAACAAACTGAAGTAACCTCTTCATCAGCGAAAGTCAACTAGCTGAAGAGTGAAAACCTCCCACACGGATACCTTCTCCATCTCCCAAAAAGGTAAACACAAAAAAGGAAGAGAAACTCTTTTCTAAACATAATCTAAATGAAACCTTGTAAATTATAACACAGTACTATACCTATACTACTTAAATCCGCACATACTTTTCAACTATCTACGAGGAATTAAAAGGAAACAACTAAAAGAATAGAATTGTACTCATCATGGAAACTTTTCCTTTTCTAGAGGTGAAGCCTCCTCCTGCCACCTGACAGAGGTTTTGACTATTAGTGACCAAAATGGGGACTTTTCAGGTACCCTGAGACAGTCATCACTCTACTGAACCTTTTCCATCCTGTTTTTGGGCAGGACTCATTGGCTCACTCATTCATTAATTCACCATGTACTCATTCATTCATGCAGTGTCTACACTCTGTCCACAACTATTGTTAAAGGGCCACATGAAAACATTAGACATTACAGCTTTTATGGCTGTTGCTTTAAAAAGAAAAAATCTTATTTATTTATTTGACAGAGAGAGAACACAAGTAGACACAGAGGCAGGCAGAGAGAGAGAGGGAAGCAGGCTCCCTGCTGAGCAGAGAGCCTGATGTGGGACTTGATCCCAGGACCCTGAGATCATGACCTGAGCCGAAGGCAGTGGCTTAACCCACTGAGCCACCAGGCGCCCTGGTCGTTGCTTTAAAAAGAAAAAATCTGATTTATTTATTTGAGTGAGAGAGCATGTAAGTGCAGGGGGAGGGGCAAAGGGAGGGAGAGACTTGCCACTGAGCAGGGGGCCTGATGTGAGACTGGATCCCAGGACCCTGAGATCATGACCTGAACCAAAGGCAGATGCTTAACCTACTGAGCCACCCAAGTGCCCCATATGGTTGTTGCTTTTTGACGATGCCAACATTTGATCATTTTGTAGAGCAATAGCATTCTTTCAAAAATTTCTAACCCCACCCTCACCCCTTAAGGCAAGAATAGAAGCTTTTCATAAGAAGGCAACCACGTTCTGATTGCTGTTCTTTTAGAATATAAGTAGAAGGATGTCTACAAGAGCTGAGGAAACACTGTGATGACAATTATGTTAATTAGATCACCAAAGATTGTGGGCAAGCCATACCTTCTACCCTCAGTGTCCTTACATATAGAAGAGTTTAGAGTAGAGGTGTCTGGGTGGCTCAGTCAGTTAAGCACCTGCCTTTGGCTCAGGTCATGACTGTGGGGTCCTGGGATCAAGCCCCTTGTCAGGTTCCCCGCTCTGTGGGGAATCTGCTTCTCTCTCTCCCTCTGCACTACCCCTCTTCTCATGCTCGTGCACACACACACACACACACACACACACACACACTCTCTAATACATAAATAATTTTAAAAAGAAGAAAAGAAGAGTTTAGAATAGTTGAATGTTTTTAAATGTGTGGTCTATGGGCTCAAAACTATTTGGGGTACTTTTTAAAAAACTGTACATTCCTGTACTCTATCACTAGAGCTGCTCAATAAGAATTTCTGGAACTGAAGTCCCCAAGTCTGCTCTTAAAACTGGCACCCCAAGGAGATTTTCATATGTTGCAAAGTTGATAACCATTGAAACAATAATCTCTAAGGTCACTTCCAGTTCTAAAGGTCATGATCAGGTCCTCCATGTAGCAGAAACACTGCCACTGAGAAGGTGAGATTTTTTAATTGAGATGGGGGGATGTTGGGGTAGGGAGAAAAGTTTGGAAAACGGAAGTTTAGAAATTATACAGTTTAGTATACAGAGGAAAACTACAAAAAACTACAAAAACTACAAAAAGTAGTGTGATATTTACCCCTCTGATTTTGAAATGAATACTTCTAGTATGGTTTGTAATGGCAAAGGCTACTAAGAATAACCATTATAAAAATGTGCGGTTGATAAATTAAGCTATAATTAGAACGAGAATAAGAGAATAAATTCCAGATGCCTCTATTTCATGAAGCAGCACAATGACACTTAAGCAAGGGCTGTTCAACTTAAGTTGGAGATGACAAGTGTTTGCCGCAGAATGGAGTAAATATTTCTGGTAGAGTGCCTTTAATCATCGTTCTGGTGGTGGATTATACTTCATTGGTGAGAGAAGAAAAACAAACTGAAGAATCTTAGCATAACTGAGGAAACATAACATTTGGATTTACAGTTAACGGTGATTGTTTGGAAACTGTCATTTATTCAGCTGTTTTTGAGAGCTACTGAAATAAAAAGCATATTTCTGGGTCAGAAAAATCACAAAAAGGAAAACATTTTCAAATCCAATAAATCCTGTCAGTAAGTAAACCAACCTCTCTAGGCTGGAAATAGCCGTATGCATTCACTGGAGTTTTCAGTCTCTCCCAGGAATATGATTAATTATTGAAGGAGCCGGGTTGGATGGATTGGATGATGTCCTCAAAACAGACACAGGGAATTCCGGCCATAGCGACACTTCAGGCCATGCCCATTATCTCTAGCTGTGACCCAAAAATTAATTTTGAAAATGTAGGTGTCCTTCCAAGTTTCTGGGAGGGGTCTAATGTCATTATATCTGCAAATTTGTGAGTCTCTAGAAGCTCCCAGGGCCTCCTGACAAATGCAGAGTTTATATAGGTATTGTCCACCTACATATAGCTCAGGGACACCGCAGCCTATTTCAGGGCACAACAGCTATAGCCTGTGGGATGCGCTGTATGGGACTTTGGTAAATAATGCTATCATCCCAATCCGTATTGTTCCAGAAAAACCATGTGCAGCCCAGATTTCAAACACTTTGTCTCACTGTCTGCTTAAGAATTACATCATCCGCTTGTAGCACCATTAAAAGTAACAAGAAGAAAAAAAAATAACAAGAATACAGGTCTCATTCAATTATTTCAAACTGATCTTTAGGCAACTTCCTTGCCATTTCCCCTTTGCATAGGTCATTCTGCATTTCCGCTGCTCTCCTCAATCTCATCCCCTCCTTGAATCAGATCAGCAGCTATCTTCAACCAGTTGGGGGTAATAAAAAAGACTACTAATTATAAACACCTTTTTAAAGCTTGTCTGCCTTTCCTTCTCTTGCCTATAAACTTAGGTATGGCCCCAATATCCTTTCGTTTCTTCGCAGAACACTTAAGTTTTCCACCTAGTGTTTAAGAGAATTGGAAATGATGTCTTTAAATTTGTATACAGTAATATTACACACTCACCATAGAAAAATAAGAAAATCAGACAGTATAGGTACTCAGGAAAGGACTTTCATCTTCTCACTCTACTTTGACTCTAATCCATCCGACCCTTTCACTTATTGATTCCGTACTATCACTGGCTCCCAAATGTACACCCAGACTTCTGAGCTCCAGACCCACATATCCCTATAACTACAGACTATCCACACGTGGACGTCCCACAGACACCTTAATTCACTATCACCTTAAATGCAAACTCTATCTTTTCTCCAAAATCAATTCTTCCTTCCAGTTATCTCTTCACTGGGGTCATGATTAAAGCCATCCTTGATCCCACCTGCTTATCATGTCTTCATATAATCAGGGATCAAGATCTGCCAATGCTATGTAAATAACATTGAATACCACCCCCAGCCCGCCATTTCCCCATCTCCTTATACCATCATTATATCCTGCCTGGATGACGGTGCTAACCTCCCATTTGGTCTTCTTGTATCCAGTCTGGCCTACCCTGCAATCTCTCCTCCTTATTATACTCCCAGGCACACATTTCTGTTCACATCTGTCTCTCTCCTTAAAATTACTCTCTGGAACCCCATCCTAGTTTAGAGCATCATGTCCAACGTCCCTAAAACAAAGCCCCTAATGATTTGATCCCCATCTGTCTTTTTCCATCACCTTCCACACTATCCATCCCTTCATTCAAATTCTGACTATGAGCTACAGTTCCAGCATGTGCTGGTCTCATTCTCATCTTTGGGCATTTGACATTCCTTCTCTCTGTCAGACATGCCCTCACCTCCCTTTGTTCTGCTGGGGAGCACACAGGCACCTTTCAGTTCTAATTCTCTCTCTTCTTGGCACCCTTCCCTGACATTTTGGGCATAGTTAAGGTCAACTTCTGTGTTCTCATAATACCTGTATCTGCCCCTCCTTTCACATGCTCTGTCCAGCCACACCTGGCTTTTGTCAGGTCCTCAGATATGCCAAACTCTTTATGGCTCCTGGGCCCTCCCACACACTATTACCTCTGCCTGGAACTTTCTTTCCCCCTCTCTCTTTCTCTGCTTGCCTAACTGCTACCTGTCTTCCAGTTTTCAGCTTAAACCTCACTTCCTTCAGGACATCTGCTTTATTATACATTACACACTAGCTTAGTCCCTTTTGAGATCACTCACAGATCTCCATACTTCCCCTATTAGAACCCTTTATGGTTACCACGTGAATAATTGTCTCTCTTCCCCAATAAATTACAAACTCGAGGTGCCTGGATGGCCCAGCTGGTTAAGCCTCTGCCTTTGGCTCAGGTCATGATCTCTGGATCTTGGGATTGAACCCTGTATAGGGCTCCCGGCTCAGCAAGAAGTCTGCTTCTCCCTCTCCCTCTCCCTCTCCCCCTGCTCATGTGTGCTCTCCCTCTGTATCTCTGTCTCAAATGAATAAATAAAATCTTTAAAAATCAATCAATCAATCCATCAATCAATCATAAACTCGATGGAGTCAAGGACTCAATCTCTCTTCTTTCCTATTGTATCCAAGGCACTTAGAAGGGTGCCCAGTATTCCATAGGAACTCAACAAATACTTCTTAAATAAATAAATGGATTATACTACATATCACATTGCTATAATAATATGTCTAATAGGCCTTTCTTGGAGAGGACTGTTCTATTCACAGTTGCATGACTAGCCCATAGTACCATGCCTATACGTAGTAGGCAGTTAATACAAGTTGAATGAATGAGCTGCAATCAGCAAATCAGAACAGCTGTATCTTTTTACTGAGCTCATCTTTGACTCATTCACATTACAGTCCTCAGTCCATCTGCCTAGGACTGTAGACCCACAGGTAATACAGATATGTTACCATCAATATAAATATATTTCTCCCACTGGAAACATAAGCAAGAACCTAAATTGGTCTAAGTTTGGTTTCCTCTCTTTCTTCAAACATTATGAGAGTGATATTAAATTAATGTTGGTCTCTGTCCAAAAAGGAGTGGGCAGAGAATATGCTATAAAAAGAGTAGTAAAAGAGAAGGAAGAAAAAGGGAACTAAGATCTATTATATACCACACCTTGAGCCTAACTATGCTACAATAGCTCCATGAGGCAGTATAATCATACCAATTTTCACAGAAAAGAAAAATAGTGCTCAGTTGATTGGGAAATCTGAAGAAGACTGGTTGGGCATTAAGTCCCATACTTTTCCAATCATAACATACTACATAGGTGCAAAAGATGCTTTATTACTTCAATATTCTCTTTTGTGTTGTACTTCCTTCACTTATAATTATTTTTTAAAAAAATTAGCTGACATTTATTCAGAGCCTATTATGAGTCAGGTATTAAAGCTTTAGATATATTTCTCTTTGAAAAATTGTATGAGCTTAGTATCGTCCCCCTACTATAGCTGTGACAACCGAGTCTCAGCGTTACTCTGAATATAGTTCATAAGCAGTAGGCAGCAGAACAGGAATTCAAACCCTGATTAGTAGGACTATAAAACCCATGGTCTTTCCATCTTACCATGGTGAGCATTATATTTTTGTTGAACTAAGTAAGGATGAAACTTCACATAATCACTGAGAATGTCTCTGGATCTTGCCCTTGTTTTAGAAGAGAAGGGAAAGTTGGGGAAAACATTCTAGCCCATCATCTGGCACCTTCAACCTCTTTAGTATACGTATATAACATGTGATTGTAATAAGCCCCCAGCCTTTAGGGCAGAAAAAGGATAAATGGAATGGAGAAACTTTGTGCAAGTCAGTTTATGTAGAATAAGTAGGAAAAGCTAAACTATTCAGGCCGCCTTCCCATAATTTGTAAGAATGGAATTTACTTTTCTTAGGATAATTTTTTAAACTAATGCAATATTTTTAAAAACAACTTCTTTGATCCTGGAAAATATTAAATGTACCTAAAAACAAGAGTGGACTTTTAAAGATATATTTTAAAGACATATTTTCCAAACCTGAATGCAGTTTGATAAAGAGGAGTGTAATTAAAGGATAACAAGATAGAATCTTTGCAATTGGGACTGTTCCGAAAAATCTTGGACACAGAGTGACCATGACAATCATATGGCACTTTTCACCTTTCATTATCCTTTAAACAAGGAGTCTGCAGTTCCTAAATGTTGGCAATGCAGTGTTATAAATTTAAACAGATTGCAGTAAATCATCAAAATCTGTTCTTTATGTCTGAAAAAGAATTAAGTCATGCAGGAAATGCCTTATGGTGTCTTTTGAGTACTCATGCATCAGTACACTCTATTGCCCTGAAAAACTTCTTGGACAAGAAGCAGTGACAGATTCATATTTGCTTCTTAGGAGAGTCATAAATGTGCATCCTCTCCTTTCAAGTTTATTTCCATTTGCTCAATCGATGATTCTGCTTCATTCATGAGAATCTGAGTGTTAGGAAATCAGAAGAGATGAATCTATAAGCTGTTTGCTGCCACTTACTGGATAACCACTCTGCTTGCCTAAACAAATGGAGAAGAATTTTTAACTATTTGCTGACAATCATAAATATGAACCATCTAATTTCTACAAGTGTCAGAAAAATGTTAGGAACAAAACTGATAAGAAAATTATTTTTCAAAGGCTACATATCTTCTTAATAAAATCCACACTCCTTCCTACTACCTGGTTTATTTTTATTTTTATTTATTTATTTACTTGCCCAGGAGAAGAAAAGTATAGTTTTATATCTAAAGCAGAATATCCAGGAAAAAAAGAGAGGACGAGTATAAGACCACATAGCGTGAGTAAGGAATTAAGAAGAACATTAGTAGTTAATTATAACTCATAAAAGTGTTCCACTAGTGCAAAGCTACAAGATGGAAAGCTTTACTCAGAATGAGTATCATCTGTTGCCTCCACAAATGTTTGCACAGTTTACTTGCTTTGGTGCAGAATATTCCAATTGGGTAGTCATGTCATCTAATGCAGCTCATTTCCCCCATTCATGTAGTACCACAAATCTATTAGAAAGAAGCCTTTGAACACTGTCACAGTCAAACAGGTGTCTAATCTTTCTACTACTACATTGTTCACTCTTGATTGTGTCTCAGCTGTTACTAGAGTTTGCATACTTCAAGCTAGAAATATCAGCTCATCCAAACATCCTACTTGGGGGGTGATTTTGGCTTGTGAAATAACTGTAGCCTTCTGTGGACCTCTGTATAAATGTAGTCAGAATGTCTACAGTTCTAATCCCAAGTAAAGTTCTGTCAAAAAATACTATCAGAAAAAATATAACTGAGTTAAATTAGCCGTCTGTGACAGAATGTTATGTATTTGAGCTGGAACCACCATTAAAGGCAATTCATAGCCCGTAGATAATGGAGTAGGCCAGTCGTTTCTTTCTCTGTTTTAGAAGTAAAGGGGCACGTGATATTGATGATAACTTTGGACTTGGCATGTGCCAAACATCTTGTGTAGACTGCTGCATTTATTCTGTAGGTAGAAGAAGAGCATTTGACAGGTAAATAAACTGACACTCCGAAAGGCAGAGCAACGTTCAGAGGGCATATGGCCAAGTAGTGTGGAGCTGGGACTCGGACTGACTTTGACAACAGAGCACACCTCTTACCCACGATGCTTTCTTACATCCCCAGTTAACTGAGATAGGTATTCATATTCTTGGCATAATATTCTTTTGGCTGCCATTTGTTCATTTACAATTAATAAAAATTTTAGTTTAGGTATTTTAGAAGATGTGTCTAGAATAAGCATCTATAGCTCTAAGCCAGATATATCGGGGGGGTGGATTCTGGCTCTCAGTGGGCTACCTCCACTGTCCCCTCTCTCCTCACTCTCAATACATCCCAAGAAGACTGCACCGACCCGAGAGTGCTCCTCATTCTGTGTCTCCACGGCAGCAAAGGCAACATCATCCATCCACTCAGTTGCCCAAACCAGAATCCTGGGCACCATCTGGATTTCTCCTTCTCCCTTTCTCTCTACATAAAATCACTAAGTCTGTGATGCAGTATGCTAAATCTCTCTCTTTTTTTTTTAAAGATTTTATTTATTTATTTGACAGAGAGAGATCACAAGTAGGCAGAGAGGCAGGCAGAGAGAGAGGAGGAAGCAGGCTCCCTGCTGATCAGAGAGCCCGATGCGGGGCTCGATCCCAGGACCCTGAGATCATGACCTGAGCCGAAGGCAGTGGCTTAACCCACTGAGCCACCCAGGCGCCCCATATGCTAAATATCTCTTAAACCCATCTACCTCTCTCTGCCCTCAGTGCTCAGTGACTAGTTCATATCGCCACCATTCCCAGCTTAGGGTACCTTGGTAGTACCCTGATGTGTCTCCCCTCTCTTGTGACCCTCCAAACTTCTTCACTCTTTAAACTGTTCTGCTCCAGAGGTACTGAGAGTATAATTTCATTCTTCATTCTCTCCCTTGTTTAAATCTTTTGACTGGTTCTGCATTTCTCTTGGGGTCAAGTCTCTTCTCAATATGACCTTTATGCAAGGAGTCCTGTTTACCACTCTAGTAGGGAAGACAGATAAAAGCAACCCAATGAACACATACAGGTATTTACAAGTTGCTCTAAATGGTGTGAAGGAGGGATGCCTTGTGGTTTAGTCGGTCAGGCGTCAGACTCTTGATTTCCGCTCAGGTCGTGATCTCAGGGTCATGGGATTGAGCCCTGTGTCAGGCTCCATGCTCAATGAGGGAGTCTGCTGGAGATTCTCTCTCTCCTTTTGCACCCCCCCCCCCACTGCTCACACACGCTTTCTAAAATAAATAAATAAACCTTCAAAGAAAATGAATGGTGTGAAAGAAATAGGTAACTGAGAAAGACACAAGCGGTGGCTGGAGGCTATGGCCACGGGGGCTCGTTTGAGTAAAGGGAAACTGATCGAATAAAGGCTACAGTTAGGAGAGAATAAAGTACCATCAAGAACTTAAAAAGTGTCTGCATGGCTGGGGCAAGATCATCAGAGGAAAAACGGCATGAGCTGAGGTTCACAGCCTTGGACGCTGGGATGAAGTCTGGATTCTATCCAAAGAGAAATGACAATCCTTTGCTAACTAAGCAGATATCCCTGTCTGCTTTGTGGAGGGTGGGGCGCTGAGCATACAATACCAGGAGCCAGTAAGGAAGAGACTGCAGAGGTTTAACAAAAAGAAATGGAACCAGACTAGAGTGGTGGCAGAGGAAGGGAAGGCTGCTGAGTAGATCTGCCACATTTTTCAGCAGGGACTGGAGGGACCTGCCAATGATTTGAACATGGATGTTCTGGAAAGGAAGGAATAAAGGCTGTCTCTAGGTTCTTGGCCAAAAGTCCTAAGTGGGCCACTTCATGGAAAGGGAAGCTTGGGTGAAGAGCAAACTAGAATCAGAAGACTTTTTCTTGAACATGTTAAGTTTGAGATGCTCCTGAAACACTAAAGTGGAACAGTCAAAGAGGCTATTGGTTTGGGGCATGAATCAGAAGATAGGTCTGAATCAGAAATGAAGAGTGGGACTATGTACCCTTATGGATAGCACATGTAAACGCCTCCAGCAAACTTCTCCTGACTTCCAATCTGGGTAGGGATCCCGTTGTGTCTAGCATCACATCCTCAACTTCCTCCTCTACTGTAAGGATGATTTCGTCCTTTGCTGTACTGATACCACCCCACAACTAACACGTGTTCTCCATCCAATGCTGAGCTAGGTTCATGTGGCCAGTGACTGGTCTCTGTTCACTACTGTGCTCCCAGTCTGGTCCTGTGAATGCTCTCCACCCAAAAAGGAAGTGGATATTCAATACTGACCCACACTCAGTGGAAGAGGAATAAGCTCCACCCCTTGAAGGGAGGAATTTCAAAGAATCTCTAGACACGTCTTTTAAGATTTTATTTATTTCAGAGAGAGAGATCATGAGCAGGGGGAGGAGCAGAGGGAAAAGGAGAGAGAGAATCTGAGGCAGACTCTGTGCTAAGCATGCGACACGATGTGGGGCTTGATCCCATGACCCTGAGATCACAACCTGAGCCAAAATCAAGAGCTGGATATTCAACCAACTGAGCCATCCAGACACCCCTAGACATGTCTTTAAACCACCAGATTTAGCAAAATATACTTTTTATTTTTATTTATTTTTAAAGATTTTTCTTTATTTATTTGACAGACAGAGATCACAAGTAGGCAGAGAGGCAGTCAGAGAGAGAGGGGGAAGCAGGCTCCCTGCTGTGTAGAGAGCCCAATGCAGGGCTCAATCCCAGAACCCTGAGATCATGACCTGAGCCGAAGGCAGACGGTTAACCAACAACTGAGCCACCCAGGTGCCCTTTCACAAAATATATTTTTTAAAGATTTTATTTATTTGACAGAGAAAGAGAGAGAAAAAGAGATTATGTGCACAATCAGGGGAAGTGGTAGGCAGAGGGAGAGGGAGAAGGAGGCTCCTCGCTGAGCAGGGAGCCCAGTGTGGGGCTTGATCCCAGAACACTGGGATCATGACCTGAGCCAAAGGCAGATGGTTAACCAACAACTGAGCCACCCAGGTGCCCTTTCACAAAATATTCTTTGGTTTATTGTTTGTTTTGAATTTATAAAAGCAATCTCTGAGTGTGTTGAACTATGAAATTTCATTCTTAGAAAATTTTAAGATGACTAGTTACAAACTAAATTCTCACTCTTCTCATATCTGACTGCAAGGTTATCTTTGCTTTGAGCCCAAACTTGGAATTACAAAAAACTTTATAACTAACAGAACTGTTCTTACTTCTAAGTGAATATATACAAAAGAATACTCCAGTGATTAATTTCATTATTAGTTTACATTGATAAAACAATACTACCTGTCTGCCGTCAGACCTCTAGGATAATGAAAAAAGAACCCTACCACTTAAAAAAAGAATGCTTGTTAACCCTGCAATGGATAATTCTGAGTTTTAATTGCTCATTTACTTTTGTTAATTTACAATGGGCAGTAAAGTGGTTAAGTGCTCTTCTTATCAATATCTATTCTCTCAAGAAAGTTTGGTGAGAAGTGGAAATACTACCTCTAGTCATGAGGTTTTTGTTTGCTCTGGGATTAGTAAGGTAAAGAGAGCCAAAGGCCACCTGTAGAATCAGTGTGACATTATAGGTTATCCTAATATATCATTAAATGAAGGCTCTGCTAAATCTTTTCAAGAAAAGCTGGGAGAAGTCCCCTATTTAACTTTGCTTTTAAGAAACTCTTTTACAGGGCACCTGGGTGGCTCAGTGGGTTAAGCAACTGCCTTCAGCTCAGGTCATGATCCCGGAGTTTCAGGATCAAGTCCTGAATTGGGCTCCCAGCTCCACCGGGAGTCTGCTTCTCCCTCTGACCTTCTCTCCTTTCATGCTCTCTCTCACTGTTACTCTCTCAAATAAATAAAATCTTTAAAAAAAAAAAAAAAAAGAGAAAGAAACTATTTTACAATGTCACACAACAAATTTGTTATGTTTTAATCAAGGCATTTTTATCAAATCAACAATGGAGATATAAGAACTTCATTTCAATGCTATAAATCAGGTGTTAACTTCCAGTTTTCTTCTGAAAAGAAATTATTCTTTGCTCTCCATTTTCTCTGCCATCACTGAATTTTCCTGTACTCAACTATTACTAGTATTTCCTGCTGCTGAAGACCTGACCTGAGCTGTTCTCTTCACTGGATAAAGTGCCACATTACAGATTATTGTCACGTAGACATATTTTCATGTTTAAAAAAAAAACGATGCTCTGTGAAGGCCACAGAAAAGAGCAAATGCAGACCCTGCTTTTGTACTGAGGGTCCGGGGGCCTCTTTCCCATTAGATGACTGCTTGCTTCCTGCTGGAGGCCCTAGGAGATGGGTTCTCGATGCCTCAAAAGGCAGCCCGGTCCATTTTTAGACACCCATAATTATTTTATATAGAAAATTCCTCTTTAGATAGACCGATTCACCTCCCTGTTCTTTCACATCGCGCTTCTGTTCCGTCTCCCGGGGTCCAGATGCATGACCTCCCCCCTCTTCTCTGACTCCAGTACCTCACCTGTTTCTCTGTTTCTCACTGCGCCCTGTTTGTTCTTCCAGCCTTTTCCCATGTGTTAGATTTCCTAGATCCTCCCAACCCAGCTCCCTGTATCCTTCAGGCCGGCTGTTTTTCAGATGAGATCAGAAGCATTCGGGGTGGTACGGCCGAAGACTTGCTGCTGTTTTTCAATAGTGCGCTTTCAAGAATCTGCTCCCGGCTGAGTTTGGGCGGACAGACCTCAATCTGCCGCAAGCCTGGTCACATATGGGCCCAACTCCGTGGAGGGATGATGTCCTTATCTACACACACGCTGGGTGGGAGGGAGGCAGCAACAGGACGTGACAAGGCTTGTTGTGTGTAGTAAGAGGGTCACGCGAAACATTTAGCCCATAACCTGATAGATGGGAAGCACTGAGTACACGTTAGCCATGTATGTAATTTTAAACATAGAATTCCACTTTCATCAACCTACTGTGGGAAAGAACTGTCACCTCCTGAATTCTGAACACCAGAACCCTCTGAATGGAGCTCGAATCTGTACTAACTTTCTCAGCACCCTCGCCGCACACGGCTGACTCATACTGAGATCATCAAAACTCCTCAGTCTTTCTTACATGCGATTCTAGTTGACCACATCTTTCTCATCGGCCCTTGCACAGTTTTTTGTTTTGCTGTTGTTATTTGTAGTGTGGTTTTTAAAAATGACGTCATCAGTTCTACTATGTTAAGTGCAACCGATCATCCCAAGCCACAGGAATCATGTGGGACTCTTCGTCATCACTGTGCTTCCCAGCCGAGCGGAACTAGTAGAGAGTCCAGTCGCTGTCTGCATCCCTGCCACTGAGACCTGACAAGATACAGTGTATTCTTTGCCGAAAAGAATAGCTTTATTCCTCACAGCTCTCTGCCCTGCTGGCCTCGGAGCAGCAGCGAGTTCCCAGTTAGCTTCAGGTTTTCTGTGGTGATCTAGGCTTCGGTGAATCCTCTGCTGGTTCTTCTTCCTTATGAATGCCAAACAGCAGCCCATGTGTGTTCTGGCCACTTTTCACATATTATTAGCTCAGTAAAACTGTGGGTCACGTCAATGCCAATGAACTCTCATGCTCGAGGTTACAATATCAGTTACCACGTCCTGCACGCTAGGCTCATGGCAGGTCATGGGATTGCTAGAGAAAATCTATATGGGTTTACACAAACCCCCACCCCACCCCCACCCAGGATTAAACTTAGACTTTCAAAACACATGCTTTCTCCCTTTTGAGAGGACAAAATACTTACAAGTCTAAGTTTCTAACTAATTGGGTTATCCTGGACAAATTAGTGAACATTTCTGGCCACAAAAACAAAAAAATGAGGGGTTTAAATTGCCCAAGGTGCAGAATTCTATAGTTCATTTTAATGCTATTTCCATTGAAAAATTAGTCTTGTACTAGGGTCTCCCTAGATCGTATGGGATTATAGTATAGTATCAGTATTTTCCAGCTTTATTGTTTGTCCATAGCATTGAACCAAGGATGCGAAGTGATCCACGATGATCATAATTTCCAACACAGGCCTGCAGCAGAAGTATCTTGGGTGTCTCGACATTTTCAATTTTCTGACGCTCGGTGTCATTGAGTGCTGTTGAAACACATTACCCTATATCAGTCAAAACTGCCTCTTCCTCCTCTCTCCCCTGCCATTGCCTGAGTTTATGCCTCTCTCTGTAATAGCCTCCTGGCTCACAGTCGTCCTGTCTGTCCTCCACAGTGCTGCCGATGCAGTCAATGAAAAATACAAATCTGGTCGCGAGGTTCCCCAGACCCTCCAAACCTCCTTTTGCACTTGACAAAGACACTGAAGGTGTATGGATTATCCTAATTAAATCGTAAAGTAGCCTCCACTTAGGGACACAAGGCGGGAAATTGGGGGTTATACATTTGTATAACAAACTTCTGTTTATTTATTCTGTTAATTCTCTTAACCTCTTCCTGCCTCCACCATCCACACTGCAGTATGTAATTGGATTATTTTAATAGCTACCAGGTCTTTCTATTCCTAAATCCATGTAATCCAGAGCGCGCAGCCCCATGTCCTGAAGTTCTACCACCTTGAAAGTACAGGTTGAACTGTAGGAAGAGAGGCTGGGACAGTGCACAAGGGCTGACTACCTCATGTTAGAACTTAGAAGATGATCAAAACCATTACCAACCTGGGAGATGGAAATTGAAACTATAAGGAGGTGTCACTACACATCCATCACAATGGCTAAAATAAAAAATAGTGACAACTCTAAATGCTAGCGAGGATGTGGAGAAACTAGATCCCCCCATCCACTGTTGAAGGGTATGTACAATGGCACAGCCACTCCGGAAAGAGTTCAGCAGCTTTTAAAAAAACGATACCTGCAACCATATGACACCAATTTTCGTCTTGGGCATTTATCCCAGAGAAATGAAAACTGAGGCTCACATAAAACCTATGCAGGAATGTTCATAGCAGCTTCATCTGTAGTAGCCCCAAACTGGAAACACCTCAGATGTTCTTCAATGGGATACTGGTTAAGCAAATTGGAGTACATCCATCATAACTACATAATATTACTCAACAGTGAAGAGGAATAAACTACAGACACCAAAACTTGGATGAATCTCCAGAGAATTATGCCAAGGAAAAAAAGCCAAAAGGTTCCATGTTATATGATTCTCTTTATGTAATATTCTTGAAATGAAAAAATTTTGGGAATAAAGAGCAGACTAGTGGTTGCCCTGAGTTAGGGAAGAAGGATGGAGGGAAGAAGGGAGGTGGGTGTGGTTAATATAAGGGCAACAGGAGGGATCCTTGTGATGGAATCTTCTCGATCTTGACTGTGATGGTGGACACATGTAAGATGAAATTATATAGAACTACACACACACACACACACACACACACACACACGCACACGTGAATACAAGTAAAACTGGGGAAATCTGAATAAGGCTGGAAGATTATATCAATGTCAATATCCTGGTTGTAATATCACACTATAATTTTGTATGATGTTACCACTGGATGAAACTGTGCAAGAAGTATATAGGATCTCTTTGTATTCTTTCTTCTAACTGCATGTGAATCTACAATTATCTCGATAAAAATTTCAATTAAAAAACAAAGATCTCTGAAGAGAATGGACTGGAATTGAGGGCAGGAGCTGTTAAGAGTGGATGCAGGGAGACCGGTTATGAGGTGACTAGCACAAAGATAATGACGATTTGGGCTGTGTTCATCGCTGGGAGAGTGGCAATGGATAGGAAGATAACTGGGTTTGATGTGGACTCCAGAGTCTAGACCTTTGACTTTTGAAAGGAATTTTCCCAGAAAGCTTCCCGAAACCCCAAACTTATAACAACCATAAATGTATAACAATATCAATTTCAATAACATATACTTAAAAATTCATTAATATTCTTTACTTCTCTTGGCTGCAATAATTCAAAAACAAGAACAAAGCCAAATTATGAGTGGAGACTGGGCACCTCACCCCAACTCCTTGTGAGTGGAATCTGGTGCCAAGCCTTCCTGCCGTCCCTACCCTCACCAATGTAAACATCTACAAACCTCGAGTTGGCCTCAGAACCCCAGCCCTCTCTATTTTGAACGACAAAGGGATAAGGAAGATGGCAAGGTCAAGTTTGCTTCCTATTTCCCCAGGCATCCCCAAAATGCACCATCTCACATACCAAACCTTTTTCTCGTTATGTCTTCTTCCCATCCTGTGCCTCAGATTAAACTCCATTCCTTCAAATTTATATGCTTTCTCTACAGGCCTCTGAGGTACTTTTACAAGCAATGTTAAATTTCTGAATACCAAAGGCCTACGCTGCTATTGTTTCCATGTGGAGGGGACAGTGTTTTTCCTCTGGTGAGATAAAATGACTTTTTTTTTAAAAGATTTTATGTATTCATTTGACAGGGTGAGATCACAAGTAGGGAGAGAGGCAGGCAGAGAGAAAGAGAGGAGGAAGCGGGCTCCCTGCCAAGCAGAGAGCCCGACTCAGGACTTGATTCCAGGACCCCCAAGACCATGACCCGAGATGAAGGCAGAGGTCCAACCCACTGAGCCACCCAGGCGCCCGATAAAATGACTTTTATCCAAAAAAGTCTTCAGAGCCATGAATAATAATTTAAGATCTAAACAAGATCCTGGCCCCAGGGCTCCTGGGTGGCTCAGTGGGTTAAAGCCTCTGCCTTCGGCTTGGGTCATGGTCCCAGGGTCCTGAGATCGAGCCCCACATCGGGCTCTCTGCTCCGTGGGGAGCCTGCTTCCTCCTTTCTCTCTCTGCCTACTTGAGATCTTTGTCTGTCAAATGAATAAATAAAATCTTAAAAAAAAAAAAAAAGAACCTCGCCCCAAAAGAGAGAAAACAACTCAAAGAAAGTGAAGTACAATTCTAAACCAAATGTTTAAGAAAAAAATAAATAAAATAAAAAATAAAAAATCATTTTAGAAAAGCACTAGACATCTGGCCCTTGGTAACTCCACTGTGGCTTTCAACTATCAGGCCAGAGGGGAAGGAAGTGATGAAGTCCAGAATGCTCCCGGGGAAACTAAAGAGGACAGTTCCAACTACTGGAGAGTCCAAGAGGCCCCTAGTCCACTGTATTCCCAAGTGGTCAGGCACGGAGAACATCAGCGATGGGTTGGCTGAGTCCCTAGGAAATCACTGGGAAAGTTTCAAGGGTGTCGAACGATCCATGTCCACAGGCTGACAGCTGAGTTACAGCTTTGGGAGATTTGAAACTGAAAAGAAAGTTTAGAAATGAGTCAAGTGCCTGGGTTCTTCAGAATGGCATTGAATATCACCTCTGAAATGGAGCTGGAGGTGACAGAGCTACCAGGAATGAGAATCCCGTGCAGAACGATTAGAGCTAAAAAATAAAAATAAAAATAAAAATAAACAAAATCATACTTGGGAACCTGAGAACACAAGATAAAGCTCTAAACAATTACACCTATTTGTTTTATGACAACTCACTATTTTATCTACTTCTTTACCTCTTGAAAGATGTACTTTTAAATTTTATTTTATTTTAGAGAGCACACACGCCCCAGTGGTGTGGAGTGGGTTGGGGGGATGCAGAGGGAGAGATAATTCCAAGCACAGAGCCCAATGCAGGCGGCTCCGTTTCACTACCCTGAGATCATGACCTGAGCCAAAACCAAAAGTCAGATGCCCAACCGATGAGCCATGCAGGTCCCCCCAAAATGTGCTTTTAAAAAGATTTATTTTGTAGCATAAAGTAGGTGAAGATACATACATAACGTTTTCACTGTTGAGGTATTTTCCTTAAAACTGCTGTTTCTTTCCCATCTCCCTCCTGACCCCCTTTTTTCTTTTATATTTTTGTCCACATACAAAAAGTCATTTAAATATCACTTAAATTTCTAAACATTTGGTAAAATTTGAAGTAAGCTTATCCTTTAAGTTCAAGCTCATAGTCTTTTTGGTGAAGCCTTCCTAAGAGACAGTCATTAGAGACATTAGATAATAAAGATTTGCTTCCTCATCTGACCCCCTCTTTTGTTCATATGGAAACTGCAAGGGCCTTTGTTTTCACCTTTGTGTTTCTCAGATTACTACAGGACCTGTAAAATAGTAGGGCTCAATAAAAATCTGTTGAATAAAAGAGAAACCAAACAAAAGAGGACCTGGTAGGACTGATATTAAATCATTAAAATCATTTGTTCTTCTGATCACATGATTTGCAAGGCCCGTGACAAAGTTCCAGAGGAAGAAGGCATCACTGGTGTCTCTCATCATATCATCATTTGCATGCCTAGAAGCTTCTAGAAAATGCTGTAGAATGGCCTTTAATGAGGGCGACAGTGCTGAGCCTCTGTGTGACTAGGGCATGGTGACCTGCCAAAGATAACCATCCCATCAAGCTTCTTGAGCAGTGTATGCATTGTCCTAAAAAGAAAAATAAGCTCTTCTCATTGTAGCATGGCAAAAGTCATCACCTACCCCAAGGTCACTGCTTATAGCTGATAGGTCCCACTAAAATCTGCTTTGGGGAAACTTGGCTGGGTATGGATATTCAAAACACAAAACACACAAAAGCAATGAAATACATAAATAAATATACATATAAACAATCTCAAACTCAGAGAAAATGTACACATACAGTATAAAAAACCATTTCCCCTACCCATTTGAGAGTAGATGGCTAACATTATGCTCCATTATTCTCTAACACTTTTTTGTGTGTATTTCCTATAAATGAAACCATTCTCCTATATAACCACAATATAACCACTAAAATCAGGAAATTAATAATATTGATACTTTACTATAATTCTCAGGCTCTAGTCAAGTTCTCCAATTATCCTCAAGCATGCACTTTGTAAGAAAAAGAGGCAGTCCTAAATCCAGATCTTGCAAAACAGGTAACACCTTATCATGTCTCCTTAGTTTCATTCTATCTGGAATAGTTCTTGGTCTTTCTCTTTTTTTTTTTAAAGATTTTTATTTATTTATTTGACAGAGAGATCACAAGCAGGCAGAGAGGCAGGAGGAAGCAGGCTCCCCGCTGAGCAGAGAGCCCGATGTGGGGCTCGATCCCAGGACTCCGAGACCATGACCCGAGCCGAAGGCAGCGGCCCAACCCACTGAGCCACCCAGGCGCCCCTTGGTCTTTCTCTATCATAAGCATGACACTTTCAATGTTTATAGGCCATTTATATTGCATAATATTCTTCAGTTTAGATTTGTGTAATGCTTCTTCATGATTAAGTACCCATTATACATCTTAGCCAGGAATATCACAGAAGTGATGATGCGTTCTCATTTTATCCTATTCAAGGGACACATGATTTGTATTTGTGCCATTACTGGTGACGCTAACTTCAAACACTTGTTTAAGTTCCTGTCTGCTTGACTTCCGTACTGTGAAATTACTTTTAATAAATATTTTCTGAGGAGGCTCTGAGATAATGTATCACTCCTCATCAAACTATTAATTTATTCACCACTTTTTAAAATACCTGCTAGAACTCATGGTTTCCTACTTTATTGAATACCTTACAGTCTACACTTCATTTTCTTGTTGAAATTGCCCCACTTTTTTCCAATAGGAGCTGCAACAAGGTGGTGTCTGTGTCCCCATCATTCTTTGAGCACTTCTTTATTTCAGGCTCTATAAGAGGTTCTGGGCTCATCTTGTATTTTTCCTACCTCACTACTGAAGTCAACCAATTCTCCAAGGACCTCAGAAGAAGGGTACTTAGAGACTAAGATCTGAATGCTAGATGTACTCAGTGTTTTTGGGATGCCACTGCTCCCAGACCCTCTCAGCGGACAAAACTAGAAATATATGTATTTGAGTATCTCTCCCTCCCTTTTTCTCTTTCATCCGTTCATTGAAAATCTTGAGTTCACACTCCAATCTTCGATTCCAGCCCAACACCATCATCCTTAGTATTTTCTTCCTTGATCAATCAATGTAATGATTCCTCCACAGCTGACATAACTACCTTCATCCGTGTGGATGCCCTCATCACCACCCTCATGCCAGACAGCTCCTTCACATGAACATACTTCTCACCTCGCGGAGGCTCTGACACCCCACCAGGCCACAGCGAATCTACTCATGCACCCACACCATGCACAGCCTTGCTCAATCCCACCTAATAGCTTTTAGAAACCATTTGAACAGGGCTCAATTCCTCATCTCTGGCCCGTGTCTGTGACCTCTTGCTTTCTAGGTGTACATCTTAATATAAACTGGAGCTCCACGCTACAGATTTTGTCAGCCTCTTCTAAAGCACAATGAGCCCTATTACAGCACGCATTTAAAAGCTGTGAATCTAACACTCTCCCACTACCTCAGATGGGGCACCCTTATTCTCTGTTACCATGTAAGAACCACAGGCCTGGCCTAGCCAGCTTCCTAGCGACCTAGAGCATGTCAGGCCACAGCTTCATCATACCCACTGCTCTAAGTTTCTTTCCTTTCTGGTCCATGGACATTTAAATCCTGTTTGGGGCATTGTTATATCCTCACAGATTTCTCTTTTTGTGCTGTATGTAACATTGCTATCTCTTTGGAATATAGAAAACAAGACAGAATCTGGGAAGAGTTTCTATATCTTTGAACAGGACAGTAATCTAGGTAGAAAGGGTCATAAAAAAGGTAAAGTGCCAAAATCCTTTTAAGAAGCAGTATGGGGGGGGGGCGCCTGGGTGGCTCAGTGGGTTAAAGCCTCTGCCTTTGGCTCAGGTCATGATCCCAGGGTCCTGGGATCAAGCCCCGTATCGGGCTCTCTGCTCAGCAGGGAGCCTGCTTCCTCCTCTCTCTCTGCCTGCCTCTCTGCCTACCTGTGATCTCTGTCTGTCAAATAAATAAATAAAATCTTTAAAAAAAAAAAAAAAAAAGCAGTATAGAGGGGTGCCTGGGTGGCTCAGTGGGTTAAGCCTCTGCCTTTGGCTCAAGTCATGATCTCAGGGTCCTGGGATAGAGCCCTGCATTGGGCTCTCTGCACAGCAGGAAGCCTGTTACCCTCTCTCTCTCTCTCTCTATGCCTGCCTCTCTGCCTACTTGTGATCTCTCTGTCAAATAAATAAGTAAAATCTTTAAAGAAAAAAAAAGAAAAAGAAGTAGTATGGAATTTGACTCCTTTGTGGTAATTTTTATTATTAAGATTATAGGGTCTGGGCACCTGGGTGGCTCATTAGGTTAAGTGACTGTTTTTGGCTCAGGTCACGATCCCAGGGTCCTGGGATCAAGCCCTGCATCTGGCTCCCAGCTCAGTGGGGAGCATGTTTCTCCCTCTCCCACTCTCCTGCTTGTGTTCTGTCTCTCTCTCTGTCAAATAAATAAATGAAATCTTTAAAAAAAAAAAAAAGATTATAAGGTCAATGGGAGAGAGAGAGTTACTCCTGAGGGGCTCCCCAGGTCTGGCCCTCACCTTTGCAGGGTGGTGCACCCAGAGCTGATGGGCTCTCAGGACCTGCACTGATTCAACTTCAACAGCTTCACTGTGATGCTAAGGTAAAGCTTCAGGCCCGCTTGCCTGTGCTTGTCTACCCTAGCAGCAATTTCATATTTGCCATTTTGTATTCTTTTTCTCAAAGAGAGCCCCCCTAATTCTAAAAAAATGTTTACAATTCTGGATCTGTCCCTCACAAATTCTGGTTCTGTCCCTGTAAGGAACTTATGGTTAAATCACAATGCAAATCTCCAAGGAAGGAAGATAATTTTCTAGAGAGCATTCTAGTTATCAGTGGAGAGAGGTTGTTAGGAGGCTGAATAAATCTTCAGAAGGTTGCTTAGGTTGCTTAGGGAGCCAAGAGAGATGAGTGGTCTAGGGGGTTAATTTATGTAGACCACGTAAATTTCAAAGCCATTCTCACCCACCTACTGAGTGTGTCTGTAATTCCTTCGTGTTCAGGGGTGCCTGGGCGGCTCAGTCGATTAAGCATCAGACTCTTGATGTCAGCTCAGGTTATGATGTCAAAGTGGTGAGATAGAGTCTTGCATCAGGCTCCGTATTGGGCCCAGTGGAGCCTGCTTGAAATTCTCTCTCTCCCTCTCCCCCAGCTCTGCTCTCTTCTCTCGCACATGCACTTTCTCTTTCTCTCTCTTATTTATTAATAAATAAATAAATAAAAATAAAATGAAAAAATAAAATTTCTGTGTGGTTAGTTCAGTATCTCTTGGCTATCTCTTTCCAAAAAGAATATTTGATTAACTCTGTCCAAAATCTTACTTAATGACTTTTTCTTTCTTGAGGAGTTCATATCTGCCACCTCCTGCCAGTTCTTAATTAACATATTCTTTCTCTGTTAGGGTGTAATATAATTGATTCGGTAACAGCTTTCAAGACTCCTCTACACTGCTTGCCCCTTGAAAAAAACCTGACTATTCCTAATCCTTTCCACTTCGTATAATATCATCTCCAGGGTGGGTTAATTCTACCACCCACTCTACGGACACTCTGCTTCCAGTTTAGTTCTCTGAAGGCACCTTGTTTCCAGGTCATAGGGTCATTTATCATCCTCATGCATTAAGTCTTGAAACTCTAATTCCAATTTGAAATTAAAAATAGTAAATGATTTAAAAATTGGGGAAGAGTCGTATAGGAAGTGGACATGTAAAAAGTTTCTCCCTTTATTATCCTTAAAGTTCACAAATCTAGAAGAAGCACCTAAATTGTATTATCCAGGCAGCAAAAGCAGAATATCCACAAATAAGCAGAAGATACATTTTATACTTTCTTTAGGTGCAGTATCAAATGTTGTGGATTAATTCCATTGGAGACAACCATTGGTTTAGTTCCACAGCACACAGAGCAGTGTACATCAAGCAGTTAACAGTAGATTTCCTTTCAAAGAGCTTAAATCTAACTCAAGAGTAAAACATACATATAATTCTGAAGTTATTTTCAAATTATCAGTAATGATAAACAACGACTGAAGAGAAGCGAAAGAAGTGAAGCCTGAAGGACATTAACAATAAAAACAACAATGATGATGATGGTTGTGATTTGCTGAAGTCCTACCATGAGACACCACTTACGGTGGAACTCTTAATATCTACATTTTACAGATGAAGAAACTGAGGTTCAGAGAGGTCTGTCCAAGATCACCTGGCTAATCAAAAGGAAAATTATGGTTCAAATCTTTCTTCCACATGGGCTGGGCAAGGGTTGGGGTGGAAAGCAATTCAGAGGAAATGAAGTGAACAGAGGCACTCAAGGAACACCAGGGTGATTTAGTTAGCAGGCAGTGGAAGGGAAAGGGAAGGAGTCAGCTGGCAGCTGAGAGGAAGATGGGGCTGAAAGGTTCTCATAAATTTAGCCCTTTGGAGCTGATGTGAGAAGCACACAAGGATCAACCTAGGGAATCTCATACATCATTTGACATACATCAGACTCTCATACAGCCATTTTGTAGACCTGGAATCTAAAGGCCTAGTGGGAAATGGAACAGTCTTTGCAACCAGCAGTGTCATTAAAGAACAGTTGACACTGATTTACCCATCATCTAGGAGGTGCCTAGACAAACAATAAACAAACATATGAGCAAGATAGTAACAGTTCGGTCTAAGTGCTATGAATGCAGCAGACAGGGTGACAAGAGAGTAGCTGTGGTAGGGGAGCCAGCTTTAGACAGGGAGATGTTGGCCAATGTACCTTTCAGATGTCCTTCCTCACATAAATAGCAAATATTAATGAATCTCAGTAACTTTTTCTGAAATGTTTGAGTAAAATACATACATATGAAATGTATTTCATATGTATACAAATATTTTTAATAACATGAAACTACAAAGGTGTCTCATATTTTTATAAGAAGTGTCCCTTCTTGTAAAACTAGCTAAAAGAAATGTACCCTTGAAAGGCATCAAAAAGAATATAAACTGAATTCAAAGTCTGTGATTTCAAAGGGAAGTTTCCAATTAGAAGGAAATATTTGGAACACATTTTGAAAGACTTAGAGAATGGTGGTGTTACAAGGCAGTGTTTTCATTTCAAAATACAAACAGAGTCTGAAAACTGGTTTCATTAGAACATTTGTTAGTGAAGGTTGTGCTGTTGAAGAATAATGATCCCAGGGGTATCTGAAATTCCTAAAAACGCCAGGAAATACAAGTGCTCTTGCAGGAGGTTGGTTTCCTAGAAGTGGAACACCCTCAGGTGCCACCTGCCCCACGCTCAGAGAGGAGGACATGAAAGGTCACGGATGTGAAAATTACAACTGAATCAGTAAGACTCACTCAATATTGATAGTCAGACACCCAGCACTCCAAGACAGTGTCATACCATTGAAGGAGAAGCAGCTCGTGGTGGTCAGACTAGGAGAGCTGCCAAGCTGGATACTGATGCGGGATTTCATCCTAAAGGCAGTGCTGGAGCATTTCAAAGAGGTTACTACTGGTATTACATTAAGTATTTCAGTGTAAAGGAAGGGCAGGTGTCACTGGGACTTCTACGATGCTGGCAGCTTATGTGAGTTTTCAAGTACTGTCATCGTTACAAGGAACTCAAACATGAGTGGCTGGGCAAGTGCCCCGAAGAGGGCCCAGTGTGAAGGCACATTCTGCATTCCTGTCCGTGACCTTTGCCTGGCACCTTTGAGTCCTTTCATAGTCTATTTTAGAATTAACACTCGAAAAAAGATGACTTGTACACTGGGTGGGGGTAAGATTCACTCAATCTTTCTTTCATTAAAATAATAATAATAACTCAACAGCAACAGAAAAAAATTACGGAGCAGAGGAGGCTATACCATTGGGTTAAAGAAGTTTAAACTTTGGGATCTACTGCCCTGTCCCCAATCCCCATATTTGCATGGCCCCCTTCCAAAATCCTACAAAGGGCCCTAGCAATGTGTTTTCTCAAGATCATAAGTTTTTGAAAATTTAGAGAAAATTTCCAATTCTATTTCTAAAGAGGGGCTCCTATATTGTATAAACTTCAGGCTCTAAACCCTGGATCCTCCTGACTGAATGCCTGTCTTGTACCACACACTACACTCAATGCTGGAGGTACAAGGCATGAACAAGGCACACTCCCTCCTGGGGAGAAGTTGGGTATAAAACAGAAACAAGAAAAATAATTGCAATGGGATACTTGCTTGGTTGTTGACTGTGCAATGGGCAACAGAAGCCCAAGGGATGCTCTTTTGTTGTTGTTATTAATCTATTCAGACTTACTGAATTTCTTTTTTTAATGACAAATGTCCATTAAGTAAGTCCAACAATACAGAAATGTAGAAAGAAACAGTTAATCTATCTCTGTAGAAATCCTTATTACCCTCAAGGCTGAGGCCCAATGAAATGCCACTTGGGTCATAAAGCTGTTCACACCAGGCTCTTTTAGGTGCTTATGATATCTTGTAGCATGTTTATGACACTTAAAGTAACACAGGAACATGGGACAGTTGGGAGAACTGAAAGCCCCCAATGTATTTAGGTAATCCATAAGGTTTGCATGTAAGAACATACAGAAGATGGTAAGGATGGAAAAAAAGGGGCAGAAAGTGGGGCCTGGAGTCCAGGTAAGGTCCTCCAGACTCTCTCCAGATGGTTTTCAGCAGAATATTACTATAAATAAGCACTGCTTTTTAGAATGGCAGTTGTGAAGGGAGAAGAGTTTGCCAAGTGGAGATGGGAAGAGCTGGCAGAGCAATTAGGAATGAGAGGTCCTAGAGTCTGGCCCAGTAATAGTGGCAGAACGAAAAGTAAGGAATGGGCTTAATAGACAGGGAGGAAGAATCAGAACTTCAAAACTGACTTGGATGTGATAGTGGGAGGCCAAAGGAGGAGGCTGGCATTACTCTGAGGTTTGGCGGAGAATTAGTAATGGTAAAAATCAGTAAGAACTCAAGAGGAAGACTGGTTTTGGGAGGAAGAAGGTGAGTTTGAGCTTGGTCTCATTACCTCTGAGATACGAGTAGGTCAAAAAAGTAGAAATGTCTCGTTCTTTGCTACTCAGAGTAATGTGTGGTCCATTGAGCAACAGCATCAGGACCCCTGTGAATTTCTTACACATACAATGCTCCAGGCCGCAGACCTGCTGCATCTAATCTGCATTGTAAATCTGCACCTGCCAAGTCCTGGGATCTGACTTAGCTCCAAACTACTGAGGAAATCACCACACTTCCTTGCCTCTCTAGGTTAAAACGTCTAAACTGTAGGGCCTGTTCTGTAGATGCGGTTGGTACAAAGGAACTGCAGAAAATATAGATTTGTAAAGTGGTGTGGGACCCTTTCAAAACTTCTGCCCATGAAGTATAACAAAGCCAAGGGAACACCTGTGGGCCATGTGCACGGCTGTCATGGCCAGCTGACTCATCGACCCATCTGCCTGTGGCATCACATGTTTTCCTCTGTATTTGAGAGCATGGATGGCAACACAAAGGAGGAAATAATGTACAGGGGTTTTAGTAAATTTGTCAAATTATAAGAATTTGGGTATAGACAATAAATGAGAATTGGAGTATAACACCATAATTACAAAATCAGTATCTCATTCTTCAAAACTCTTCATAAATGGTGACGTTTCCTTGTTAATCACATAAGTCAATTCCTCAAGTTCACCACAGGACATCTGTGTGTAAGAAATCACCTCTCAGTCTCACCAGAAAAAAAAATCAATGTAACTATGACATTTTCTAATATCCAGTTTATACAAATGCATTAAAAATCCTTTTCTTTTCAACTTCTCTGCTAACTAGAAGAGTATTTATATAATAATGCGATACTGCCTTTTAAACCTGGAATATGATTTGACATGTCAGATGAATGTGTTAGAAGTTGACTCTGAGTAAAATAATGCTTGTAATAATAGCATTGTGTAACCAGTGAAGACATATCACAGTATGCTACTATATTACCACTAGATATACTCAGACTAGTGACCTAAAGACTCAATTATTCTGAGCACCTATCACATGCCAAAAATTTGGTTAGACACTTTACATGTATAAATCCTTTAGAAACACCTTAAAATCTCAATTGCACAGATTTCTTGGATGTTTGTATTTGTCTGAAATCCTCAACAAAAGGGGAAAAAAATTAAAAGTGACCCTCATTTGTCAAATGGGCAAAGGCGGTATGTTTACCAATGGTGTGAATTTTAAAAGAGGTTGTAAATGAATGGCACTGTTCCATGGGCATGGACTGCTTCAGTCAGTATCGGAACTATTGGGATAAACCATATGACATTGTTGTCTGATGTCAAATCGAAATTTGGAAATCAATAATTGGCCAAATATTAGACTTCCATATGGTTCAGCTTATACAATAATTAGGTAATTTCTTTTGGTCCAACCCATGGTGTAAGTAGACAACAAAGTAGAGAGTGAAGTGCAGACCGTACATCTAAGATTATTTTCTTTCCTGTGGTTGATTTTCGAAGTAGAGACATCTCTCCAATGCTATTGCTACAAGGACTCTTACTGACAACTCTGAAACTTGACTGCCAAGAAAGAACTGAAATTTCGTGATGAGCCACTGGTTAGAGTGTCCTTGTCTGATAACTGCTCCATCATCAGAGAAAAACTGACAGATAGTGTGACAGGGTAGAAATCATCCCCACAGGAAAAAAATGTTTTTGTTTCTTTAGCTGACTGAAAATGTACATGGGATTTTTCAGCTTACTGATTATACCTTCTTTGAACTGAAACTCTAAAAACCTGAAATGCAAAGACCTGAGGGTAAATGGTTATCTCATGGTTTAAAATCTGTTGCCAAAAATGCTGACCTGACACAAATAAGAAGGTAACTATGTTTATTTTCAAGATGTCTTATTTCATGTAATCAAATCCTGAATGCATGGCCAATTCATGCCTCTGGCCTCAGGGCTAATTTTGTATCATGGCAGGATAATGGGATGAACACGTTCTTCAATAGTTGTAAGCAAAAAATATATTGTTATCTGGCAGGTTTGTGTGGGTTTTTGTTTTGTTTTGGAGATATGATATACATCACATTTTAAGTGATTTTATAAAACTTTAAATGGTCAGACAAGGACCAGCAGTCAGGTAAAATTTATTTAACTCACCAATTACAAAATCCTCCAAGTGGATTATTTCTAAGTTTAAAAAAAATGAAAGAAAAACAGGAAATAAAAAATGGGTGATATGGGGGGAAGGGAATGGGCAAAATAGGTAAAAGGGAGTGAGAGATACAGGTTTCCAGTTATGGAATGATTAAGTCATGAGAATAAAAGGTGCAGCATAGGGAAAACAGTCAATGATACTGTAATAGCGTTGTATGACGACAGATGCAGCTACACTTGGGGAGAGCACAGCATAACACACCGGAAACTAACATCACATTGTGTGTCAACTATACTCAGATTTAAAAAAAAAAAAAAGGTGACATAGATTAGTGGTTTTATTAGTACAAGACATGAAAAATAGCATAGTACTAGACATTATATAAACATTCAAAAATTTTAACAACTATTGCTATTACTACTAATATCACCATTACAATTACTATAACTATTATATGTGCACAATTGTCCTGGAAATAACAGTTCATTTTATTTTATTTTTATACATAAGGCCTTAATTTGGTTTCAGATTTTGTTACTCAGGTCCAGAGACTAAATAAGGATTTTTTTTTTTCTAAAAGCAAGGAATTATCAAATTAATTAGGTATGCAACACATCACCACCTACATTGGGATAGTTTTCATAGCAGAATTTGTACCAAATTGGAATCTGAGAACCTGGATTTGAGTGTGGGCTCTGTCACTAGTGCCAACCAGGGAAAATTTGCTTATTAAAGACCATGAGCCTTAGTTTCCTTATCCACAAAACAGTGCCTGGCTGTAGCAACAATAGCTAACTTCCCGAGTACGATGCTGCTTCATTGCCAGTGACTTTTCTAAGAATTTTACATACATTAACTCAGCTACTAATCCATCATCTAATGTCTAACATTAACTTAGTAAAAAGGGAGATTGTGTTGGTCAGTCTCCATTTGGCTTCCGCCACTTGCCCTGCCCTGCCAGGAAGCTGACCCCTGCAGATGGGTCACTGGGGCTCCACTGACACCAGATTTTCAGTTCAGACAGGGGGAGGCAGCAGGAAGAGATCAGAGGCTGGGAGGACAGAATGGCTGGGGTATGTCTTCTCCATTTCCCTCTTGATTTAGCAGCCCTATCCTAATTCGTGTATGTGGGGTATGGGGGTGGGGATGGGGCGTTCCCTAGGACTAAATCTTCTGCCTGACAGCCTCTTTTCCATGGCTCTTCTCATTGGGTTCAGTAAAGGCCATGTTCTTCTTCAGGTTCTGAGACCCCCTTGGTAATGACTTTTTGCTGTTGCCAGTCTTCTTCCCCAACATCTCTTTTTTATTTCTTTAAATCCCTTCCCCCATCACTGTAAGGAGTTCCTTCATTAAAGTGTCTTGATTTGAACCTGATGAGTGGACTGTTCTTTCTAGCTGGGACCGAGACTCTTAGAGGGATTTACTATTTTAGTATTTCAATCAACTACTTGTTACTTAGTATAGGGGTATCTTTTTTTTTTTTTTTTTAAGGATTTTATTTATTTATTTGACACAGAGAGACTGCAAGTAGGCAGAGAGGTAGGTGGTGAGAGAGAGGAGGAAGCAGGCTCCCTGCTGAGCAGAGAGCCCGATGCGGGGCTCGATCCCAGGACCCCGAGATCATGACCTGTGCCAGAGGCAGGGGCTTAACCCACTGAGTCACCCAGGCGCCCCAGTACAGGGGTATCTTAAACAGCATTTTGTTTCATTTCACTTTCAATGAATTGGTATGATAGGAAATATGATCTTAGATTTCAATTGTTTTAAAAAACTAAAAGGTTTGTTTTTAATTTGAACTAGTTTACTTTTATTTTTTTTAAACATCTCTTTCATTTGGCTCACACTTGAGGGAAAGGGCATAAGGGTATTTGGGATTTAATTAACAAATTCATTTATTTTTAAAGATTATAATTTTTTTTGTCAGAGAGAGAGAGAGCAAGCACAAGTGTGTGGGGGGAGCAGCAGGCAGAGGGAGAAGCAGGCTCCTCACTGAGCAAAGAGTCACATGTGGGACTTGATCCCAGCACTCTGGGATCATAACCTGAGCTGAAGGCAGACACTTAACCAACTGACTGAGCCACCCAGCGTCTCTGGGATTTAATTTAGTTCTGGAGTTCAACAAATTAGGTTGGTATACCAAGTTAATTGTTCATGGTTTGGTCTGGTTCGGGTTCAGCATAAAACCCTGAAATACTGGAAAAGGTAAGCTGAATTAATTGGTGTCTCTGAGTGGGGATAATGCACGCTCTTTGGGGATGCATTCCTACAATGGTAGAAACTCAATGTCATCCTGGTAATGAAACAAAGTTAGTGATTCTCACTTAAACGAATGGTTCATCAGCCACTGGATTTCCCAGCATCTACGGTCTAGCTTCCTAAACAAAATCGTGACAGACTGCCTACTCACGCTTTCTACGTACTATTATGCCTCTCTTCCTTTTTTCTGAAGAACTCCCTTTTCAATTACATCAATATTTCTCAAAGTACGGGCCCCAGACCATCACCTGGAACTTGTTAGATGTGCAAATACTTGATCCCCACCATAGACCTAGTGAATTAGAACACTGTGGATGTGTGCCCAGCAAACTGTGTCTTAACAAGCCCTCCAGGTGATTCTAATGCACAATGTTTGAGAACCACTGAATTAGATCATTTATTTCTTGAAGTCCTATTATTTCTATGTTGGCATTGGGCTCTACCCAAAGATTATGTTGATATTATTCATTTCGTGTGTGTGTGTGTGTGTGTGTGTGACAAGATAACAGGGGCAAGTGATGAAGTGCCCAAAGGCAGAAGTGACAGAGCCCGTGTCTGACTGGGGTCAATCTAACTCCCGAGCTTAGCTTCCCAACCGTGACGCCAGAGTGCCTCCCAAATGGCCACAGAGGCAAGATACGGAGCAGTAGGACGCTCTGAGTAAATTCTGAGAAATAACAGTCCTGTAAACTTTTTAACCCTCTAACATCCTTAATATGAGAATGCAATACATATTTAGAATAACATATATTTGCATCATTATTTTTATCCAGTAGGAAAAGTCAAGACAGAATTTGGTTAATATACATCTAAACCTTTAAACACAAGTCTCTGGTTATCCTGTAACTTGATAAGTTTTTACATTTTTGCCTTTGAAAGCCACTGTCTCTGCTTAATGAAAACCAGGCAGAGCTGTATACGCACAGCACAGCTACAGTCTGTGATAAAGCCACGGACACTTAGTTCTAAGCATTCCAAATCTGTTTAATTGTATCTTCTGGCTTTCATATTTCTTTCTCTAGGACAATAGGTCTGTTTTAGTTATACGTGTTTTTTGTTTTTGTTTTTCCCCTGGAGCCAGAGCTCATAGCTTCCTGAGAAAAGCACAAAATGGACAGGAAAAGCCTGGATGGGAGTAGGTGGGGTTGATTTCTAATCTAGGGATTCCCTTAGTCGGAAATGAATGATGTTTCACTACACAGGCTCATCTTCAATCTCACAATGAATAATGTATAATGGTTTAGAGAAAGATAAAATAAAACATCCCTATGTTCCAAAGCCAGTAATTTGGGCGTTATGCTAGTTCCTCCCTCTCTCGCCCCCAAACACAATCTGTCACAAAGCCCTACTGATACTAGCTGCCAAACCATTCTCAAACCTGCCTTTTCTTTTTCAGCCTCATTACAACTGCCTTAACTAGGACCTACACTCTTCGCTGGTCTTCCTCTCTGCTGCTCACCTTTGCCTTTTTGTCACGACAGCTATACTTTTCTCAATGTCATGTTGTTTCCCTATTTTTAGTGTCACCAACAACCTAACACCCACTTGATTAAGCCATTAACAGGGATGCCTTCTACCTCTTCCCATTGCCTGAATAATATTCCAGCAATGTGCTATATAAAACAATCTGTTTCATACTTTCCAGGCTTTGCTTCCCAGCCATTTCCTCTACCTGGAATTCCCTTTCTTCTCCTTGGCCAAGAGAGCAATACATGGCATTTCTTTTAAACCATGGCTGAGGGAGTTGTCTTAGCCCAAAGAGCAGGGACTTCTCTGCCCTTTGCCATCACTACGCCTTGTACATGATCTCACAATCCATCACTGATTATTTTAGTTATTTATTTGTATGCCCTGTTCAGTTAGGATTTCAAGACATTGTATACAGTGCCTAAAGCAGAATAGGACATATAATTTAAGGATTGGTTGCTTTCCTCAATATTGTACAACAGTCTTTAGCTATGTTAAATGATATTGGACATGCATACAACTTGAAAAATTTTTAACTCTCATGCAGAAGTTTTCAAAAGACAGATGCTTGGAGTTGAAACAGCGTTACTGCCTCTGTCACCTGTAGCATCTACTTATTCTTTGTCTTCAGTCATAAAGTGCAAAAAATAATTTTATCTACCACAACAATCTTCTTCCTATTGTGGGAGTTACAGTAGTATGGCATAAAGTAATAATAGAGAAAAGCTCGCTGGCCAACTTATTTGGCTTATTCTGCTTTCATCATGTGTTTTAGGTTTTAGTCCAGATATGTCGAGGCATGTCCAAGAAATTTGACTTTGAAAATGAACTTCAACTGACTCAATTATTAGGTGTAGCTATTAACCTCAACAGTCATAAAAGCTTAAGATATAAAACAAAATGCAAATGTATTAGTTAATAATAAAAGATACAGACATGTTTGCAATCTTGCTATTCCTATCCATTCCTACCTTAAATAGGTGGTAAAATTAGAAATCAGAGGGCCACTTGTTGAGTATGGACTCATAGCAAAGGGAAATTGGCCAGTCTTATGAGACATTTCTTCCAGACTAAGGGAAAAAAAAAAAAAGCCAGATGAGGTATCTCTGACTTCACTGGAACAGAGGACACTTATTCTCCAGGACGTGGACACACTGTCTGGTACAGTAAAAGACTTTCTTCTGATGAGAGCAGGAGAAACACTAACAACTCTTCTGTTTGGGGAGGTTGGTTTGGTCTTTCCCACCGCCTAGTTTCTGCAGTCTGCTAGCAATTTTGACTTGTTTTGTTTGTTTCAACAGGGCATAATAAACAGAGACCTCAGAACTGCCCCCTCTCATCCTTGACGTTCCCTAGTTGGCCTTTTGTCCTGGCCTGGCCTTGTTACCCTCGTCATGATTTTTCACTTTGTCTCAATGACCTTACAGGTAGATCAGGGAATGAGGCAGTCACCCTGATAAGACGTGGATGGTCGCAGTTTTCTCAGGCATTCAATTACAACCTGTCTTATCTATAGAAGACAAGTCTTACCCTCCATATTCTTATACTTTCTGATTTTCACTCTTAGGCAATAGCATTCTAGAAGTACCTAACAGTAGTTCTCTAGATAGTGACAATACTTGACACATGATGGTCTTGGCAACTACAGTCCCAATATAACATTTTGAAAAGGAAGAGGCAAAATTAAACACAAAGAGCTGAATCTTTCTCATACTGAGCCTACAAAATATTTCTCTTTCTGCCTCGACTCAAAAGCAGAAGATGGGAGGTGACCTTCATAAAGTTATATTGGGTAGAAGAATTACTCACTACCAGAGGCTAGAGAGAGAGGCTCTCTGTTCACACCATCCCCCCCATGGTTTTCCACAGTCGCAGAGGCTCAGAAGAGTGTGTGTGCGTACAGGTATTCTCTGTGTAGCTCAGGAGTTGACTTCACTTTTTTTTTTTTTAAATTCCACTCTCTTGACCAAGGTTGGCCACAATTATTCATGGCCTTGAAGGGCATAACCTGTGCCTTATCTGCATTACATTTCGCACCTGTATAACAGAGATTAAAAAAAATACTTGGTTTTGATATACTATATAGATAGAAGCCAGTGTCAGCTTGTAAGAAAAAAAAATTATTCAATGTATTTTTTTTTAAAGGTTTTAATCCTAGTTGCTCTATTTTGGGCACTTTTCTGAAATGTGATTCCAATTATTTATATAATACAAAAAAGAAAAAGCTAAGCCTCTTTCAGTATATGACTCACAACTCACTACCCACACACAACTTTTAAAATTATCTTTACACAATATTAGCATATTTTGGTGCTTAACTCTACTACAGCTGACCACTTAAGAATATGAACGCTCTCCGCTGTTTCTGTGAGGAGCATTTGCTTTGTGGACCCTTTTCAGAAGATTCATTCACCCTCCCCCAAACTAGATTCTTGATTCTTCCTCCTTCTCCTCATAAAATACTTAGAAAGGTTGCTGATACATCTGCGTTAAGAACAATATAAAGAACACTAGAGAAAATGGGCCTTAAAGAAGTTTATGGATTTTACAGAGCACATGGACATGTAGCACGTGAACAGCAAAATAAGTAGAATAAGTCACTATAAAATTAGAAGATTGGGGGGCGCCTGGGTGGCTCAGTGGGTTAAAGCTTCTGCCTTCGGCTCAGGTCACGATCCCAGGGTCCTGGGATCGAGCCCCGTGTCAGGCTCTCTGCTCGGCAGGAAGCCTGCTTCCTCCTCTCTGTCTGCCTCTCTGCCTGCTTGTGATCTCAGTCAAATTAAAAAAAAAAAAAATCTTTAGAAGATTGGGTTGAGAATGTACGTTTTAGGGATAATAATCCAGGTGAAGAGACAGAAGGGCGTGGGACCCAGGTAGGCCCGGGCTCACAGTCCGGCTCTCCTACCCACGTTCCATTGGATGAGAGAGCTGACCACATCCTTTGGACTGTTGGCATTCAACCAGTCTAAGCCTCCATTTCCTCCTCTGCAAAATGGGTTACTAATACCTTCTTGTTTGTTGATTAAATGATATAGAGCACAAAGAAGTACTGGGCACAGTGCCTGGACATAGTGAGAGCTCAACAAATAGCTGTGTTTTAAAATACAGTGCTTTCTATTTATTCAAAGAGTTTTCAGATAAATCATCTCACTTGAGCGGGACATCAGTTTGGTAGAAAAGATGAGCAAGTATTATAGATCCCCTTACAGCCCCCTGTACACACAGATCCATCTTCCAGTTAGATGAGGAAACAGACACATAAAATGGAGATGACTTGCTGAAGCTTAGTGACAGCATCCTCACAAAACCTGATCTAGAACTCTTTTCTACCCTCTCAGGAGGCATAGACATAGGTGTTCTCAGCTCCAGGCAAAGGGGCACCATCTATGCAATTATTGTTCTCTGACAAGCCTAGGAAAACTTAATGGAAAACATGAAAGATTTCAAGAACTATTTGAGTGGAGGGGAAAAGGTGAATCTTGGAGGAGTGAAGGATTGGTACACAGCCCTGCTTGGGGGGAAACCTCACCAGTGATATAGTCTAAAGGGATGGATCCTTGATACTGGGTTGAGAAGAGTGAGATATATTGATTTCTTCTGCAACTAGGACATTACCCACTCAGAGAACTGTAGTAAAAACTAACTCAGTTAAAATTCATGCAGGAATTTGCACATGGAGCTATTACAGAAGGTGACACTCTGGAAGTAAAGAAAGTAGGAAAAATTACACAGCTCCATTCTTTTCCCCTTTAATATATGCTATCCCAGATTGTGTCAAAGCCCTTTTACTTTATTAGGTTACCTGAATTTAGGTTAGGGATTCACTCAAGTTAATAGGCATCCATTTTTAAGGTATACATAGTTCTGAAGTTTACTTACTGACCAGACATTTATAGATTAATATGTTGTTTAGTCAGATTGCTTTCCTAACTTTTAAATGACACTGAAGGAAAACCAGAATAATTTTGGCAAGGAGAGGGAGCAGATAATTGGAGGGTAAAGAGCAATTTGGGGAGTATACAAAATTGGGTTTAATTAACTAGTAGGTGCCCAGGTAATCTAAGAGCCAGGACTTTTAGGGCAGGGAGCTGTACAGAAGGAGACAGTAGAATCTCAAAATTATTGTACAGCAAAATAATTTTCCAGAGTTATGCCTATATTTAGAGAAAGCATGAAAATACTTTTATTCTTTATATTTCTCTTGCATAAGGGGGCCCTTATGTTTCCTATAACCTTAAGGTATGGTACCACTCACTAATATTTGACTATATAATATTGACTATATATAATAAACAGGTATTTTCGGGCTGGCCTGGAAGGTTATATTATTTCTAAGGAAAAATTCTTCCCAAGTTTTAAGTGCACAGCCTACAAATGACAATTTTTAATTAACTTCCTAAAACATAGGAAGTATCTATGTTTACATTATACATATTGATATAGAATGCTAGTATCGTTAAATAAGAAACAGGCGATTGTAACATCCTTTATTCCTTAGCGCTCTCTGAATTGAGTACATGTCTTGATTTTCTATTGTTATTGGCCAGTGTATTTTTCTATATTGCCTTATAAATGTAATGAAAACGCAGTAGAAACTGGAATGTTTTACATTTTTTTAAGGATAGTTCCAATTGTTTAATTGTGCCAAATTGGTTTAGAGGAATTGTTCACAGTAAGGAGACCATCCTTTGAAAGTATCTACTCTAATGTTTCACAAAATAGATAACTGAATAAATTAATGTATTTTAAAAAATATAATTAGACAGGAGTATCTATTGGAATCCATGCCGGGTCATCAAACTACTGTAAAGATACATGGTTTCTTTTTATAAATACCCCATTTTTCCTTATTTGTAAACCTGAGGGAAAATCCCCAAATATGCATGGCACCAAATTCAGTACAGAAATTTTCAGAGCAAATGACATTTATTTGGCATTACTCTTATCCTCGCTGACCTCCTTCATTTTTCATTGAATTTAAATCAAGGTTACAAAATTTATGATTTAATCTGAGCCAGCTTCTAAAGTATCACATTAACACCAAAGACATTTAAATACAAGGATTTAGACCAATACATCACCACTCAGCACGTTTCAGGCCTCTCCCTGTTCATCTTAGTCCAAGTTACCGTTATCTCTTATCCGGCACTTTACAATAGCCTCTGAAATTGGTTTCTTTGCTTTCCCTGTGCCATCTGCAATCAAGCTCCAACACAGTGGCCAAAGCAATATTTTTAAATAAATTAGATCATGTCACTTTCCAGCTTAAATTCCTCCTGGTGCTGCCCATTGCACTTAAAATTCAAACTTCCTACCACAGCCTATCAGGATCTACGTGACTTAATTGTCCTTTTTTCTTGTCCTTCCTCCACTCATTTGTATATTCCAACTCCACTGGCTTCTCTGTGGTTCTCAGGGAAGTCTAGCGTGCTCCCTACCCAGGTATTTGGCACTATGACTTCCATCAGGAATGTCTTGGCTCTTGGATTTCACAAATCTGGATTCTTTTCTTTCTTTAGGTCTTAGCCATTCCCTGCTTGTCTCTGTACTGTTGAGCCAGACCACCCAGTTCCTCTTTAGAATACGATCCTGTCTTATTTTCTTCATAGTTCCTGCTACTGGCTACGATTATATTTTATTTATAGCTCTTTCTCTGTTTGTCTTTCCTCCCCACTAGAATTTAAGCTCTATGAGAACCGGGATCTTGCCTAGTTCTTAGACACTGTCACTGAGAACTGTTCCTGGTGCATATAGTAGTTATTTAACAGTAGTTGAACTCATGGTATTTTAAACTATTTTAAACTAGGAGACCTTAAATACTACAAAGTATCACCTTTTCATGGTATGGATAATAAATTAGAGCACAGAGAGAGGAAAAGACCTATTTGGTAAGTTATAAGACCCATACTAGAATCCAGTTCTCCTGACTCCATGACAGCATGTGGCCTCTCCATTATAGCCAGGTGCCCTGAATTCTCCTAGTTGCCTACTTCTTCAGCTAGTTTGATCATATTTCTTCCTCTTCCTTTCTTAGACAATTTTTTCTAAGCTATTGTTTTGTCTATTCATCACTGCTAACATAATTCATTTGTTTCTGAGGCTTACTAGCTTTATTATTAACTCCATGAAGTCCTTTGTGATGCTAGTTATGTGAAATATCTTATGAAAATAAACCATAATGTGAAAAGAGCCACAGTCTATAGCAGTACTGTACACAGTGCATATAACAAAGGCTCGGTTGTGTTGTTTCAGGAAAGAGTCAATAATTAGTAACACATTTCTAAAGGTCTCTCTTGCATAATTTTTGTGTCCAGATGTCTATGACATTTGGGTTCTAAAATAGAGTTCCAAATACCACACATTCATGCACATTTTCCAAGAATAATGGGATGATTTTTGAATCTTTCTATTTAATAAACATCAGGACTAAAGATGGACTACTTCACAATATCAAATTTATTCATTTTAAACATCCGTTTTGATGTGGAAAGTGTTTGGAATAAACACAATTAAGAGTGCCCAATTGTAAATCTTTTGAAGTTTTTGTTCATGATATGTCTCTTCCAACTGCTAGTAGTGTAAAAATGGAAAGTAATTTACATAAAATTTTTCAATTCACATGTTCTTGGAGATTAACTATTTTTTCCCCAGTCTTATTGAGAAATAATTGATATACATCACTGTATACATTTAAGGCACACAATATGATAGTCTGATTTACATGCATTGTGAAATGATTAGCAGAATACACGTTCAGATAACATATATATCTGATATATATTTATATAATATATATCTCATGTAAATACAGTAAAAAGAAAGAAAAATAAGAAAACTCTTAGGATTTACCCTCTTAGCAACTTGCCTATCTATCACACGACAGTGTTAGCTATAGTCATCAGGTTGTACATCACATCCCTCGTACCTATTTATCTTATAACTGGAAGTTCGTACTTTTTGACCATCTTTCTCCAATTCCCTCTTTCTCCTCTATCCTCCTCCTCCTCTGATAACCACAGTCTAATTTCTTTCTATGAGTTTTTAAAAATTTTTAGATTCTACATACAAGTGAGTATACAGTATTTGTCTTTCTAGGTCTTATTTCACTTAGTATATAGTGCCTTCAAATTCTATCCATGTTGTCACAAATGGTAGAATTTTGTTTTTTTAATAGCTGAGTAATATTCCATTGTGTGTGTCTGTATATCTGTACATATATATAGATATATATACATGATACAACATCTGTATCCATTCATCTATTGGTAGACACTTAGGCTGTCTCCATGCCTTGGCTATTGTAAATAATATCACTGTGAACATGGGGGTGCAGATATCTTTTCGAGTTAGTGTTTTCACTCCATTGGATATATTCCCAGAGAGATTAACTATTAACAATTCCCATGAAACCCTTTGGTGGATCCCCATGGCCTGGAGTCCATGCACCCTAATACGCTATGAGCTCCCTTTCTTGCACCTGGCCCTGACTACCTCTCAAGCTTCAACAGTTTCCATCCCTCCAAATTTTAATGCTCTAGGAACACTGAGCTGCTTATAATGCCTGGAACACAGTGAAATACTTCTTGTTTCAATGCTTCTCGTCTTTCTGCATGCTGTGCTCTGTCTCTCCACTTCTCCCAGTTTAGCTCTATGCACCCTTCAAGTTCTAGTTCGTGTGCCACCTCCTATAGGAAACTGTCTCTGATGTCCTCTTGAGAGCGTAAGTTCCTCACTGCACTACACTGATTTATTCGTGTTTCATGTTGGGTCATGGACTACTACGGGGAGCTCATCTTTGTCTCTTCAGCATTTAGTAGGAGTTAAAGAGAGTTAAATAAGGCTTTTACGTAAGTATAGAAAAGCAATGGCTAGACTTCAGTGATAGGTGCATGAAAAACCTCAGTTAATTAGAACCAACTAACTACTTGAATTTACTGGACTTTTTGAAGAGAAAAGATTTACACTGCTTGTGGCGCCTGGGTGGCTCAGTGGGTTGGTTAAGGCCCTGTCTTCGGCTCAGGTCTTGATCCCAGGGTCCTGGGATCAAGTCCTGGCATCGGACTCTCTGCTCAGTGGGGAGCCTGCTTCCCCACCTTCTCCACCCCACATCCCCGCCTGCCTCTCTGCCTACTTGTGATCTCTCTGTCAAATAAATAAATAAAATCTAAAAAAAAAAAAAAAAAAAGATTCACACCACTTATGCTTTAAAGAAGCCTCGTGAAGATGTTTTTACCAAGGACCTCTTAGAAGTGAAGGAAAAGAATGAAAAGATAATATCCAGGGTACATCCTAGCATAAGCAAGATTTAGCACAATCTTCTCAACCTCCCACATCTGTTCCAGTGGCCACCAGTCCTTGGAGAACTGGTGTTTCTCAAAACTATTTAAAATAATCTTTAATCCACTACTGTAATCTATCTTTGTAAGTATGATTCAATAGTGATGCTATATGAATATTTCTAAAAGTATGTTGAGATTAATAAAATATAAACCCATGCAAAGCAATAGCTAATTCACAGAGCCAACATTGTATATATTTTTTCTAAACCAGTATTCACACATTCATTCAATAAATACATATTGAGAGCCTGGTACGTGCCAGGCCATGTACGAGGGATTCAATAAGGAACAAGTTAGATGTGGCTCCTGCCCTCAAGGAGTTTACCGTCTAGCAGGAAAGAGACAACACACAAACAAATAATAAACTGGGTGAGCCTTATGAAAGGAAGAACTAGAGGCTATGTTAGAGAGAAACAGGAGAGAAGGAAACAGATATTCAAAGAAGGCTTTTCCAGAAAAGTGACTTTTAGACTAAGATCTAAGGTCTCTGAAGCAGCCAGACAGGAAAGAGGTGAGAGAATAGCATTCTAGACGGATCAGCATGCGCGAAGGCCCAGCCAACTAAGATTCTCCAGTGTTTGACGACCTGAAGTAAGGCCAGTGTGGATAAAACATACGGGGCAAGGTGTAGCTGGAGAAGTGGGCAAGATCAGGTCGTGCAGTATGGGACATTTTAAGCATGGGATTTCCTTCTTCTTCTTCTTTTTTTTTTTTTAGATTTTATTTATTTATTTGACAGAGAGAGAGATCACAAGTAGGCAGAGAGGCAGGCAGAGAGAGGGGGAAGCAGGCTACCTGCTGAGCAGAGAGCCCGACTCGGGGCTCCATCCCAGGACCCAGAGATCATAACCTGAGCTGAAGGCAGAGGCTTTAACCCACTGAGCCACCCAGGCACCCCAGCATGGGATTTCCTTCTAATCGCAGTAGGAAAAAGGTGGATGGGGTAGGTTACTCACTGTCTATCTAAATTACTAGATACAATGAGGGCTAACTTATGCTGCATGTAAATAAGCACTCAGTGGCTCAGTCGGTTAACTACTTGCCTTTGGCTCAGGTCATGATCCCAGGGTCTTGGGATCAAGCCCCACATTGGGTTCCCTGCTCAGCAGGGAGTCTGCTTCTCCCTTTGCCCCTCCCTCTGCTCCTTTTCCCAATCTCTCTCACAAATAAATAAATAATATAGAAAGAACACTGGCATCCTAAACAGTTTCCTAAAATATGCTCAATTTATTCTAACAGATCTAGTCCATAATGTATTCATAGAAGCTTGGACCATCACAGCACCCTTCTCAACCAACCTTAAATAAATATCCACACAAAAAAGGAGTTATTGAAATTAGGATCGAAAGGAAAAAAAAATTTTCCCCCTTTAACTCTGGGTACACTGGTTCCAAATAGCAACATTTTATTCAGTTTGTTACTATCTGGCCATGAGATTTCAAAAGGGGTATGACCTGAGATAGAGCTCAAACAGGAAGGGGATGCGTTTAGCCAGGGATGGATGCTGCTGTCTTCTTACGTGAATTCCAGAAGATCACCATACTGTTTGCTCTAAGCTTATCCTTGTTGTTTATTTTCACATAGCTGAAATTGTGTTTCCAAGGTATTCCCCCAAATGAGGGGGAGGCTATGCTTCTACATCTTTTTGTGTTTGAAGGACAGTCTTAAATGTGAGATAAGAATACAGTGATCGGGGGCGCCTGGGTGGCTCAGTGGGTTAAGCCGCTGCCTTCGGCTCAGGTCGTGATCTCAGGGTCCTGGGATCGAGTCCCGCGTCGGGCTCTCTGCTCGGCAGGGAGCCTGCTTCCCTCTCTCTCTCTCTCTCTGCCTGCCTCTCTGTCTACTTGTGATCTCTCTCTGTTAAATAAATAAATAAAATCTTTAAAAAAAAAAAAAAAAAAAAGAATACAGTGATCGTAAACATATCTTAATGAGTCTCTATATAGTATTTCATGATTTTTAAGCACCTTCACCAATACCTGAATGCACAGATCCTAAAACTGGAGGCATTTGCCCTCTACAGTACTTTGAGGAGAGATTGAGAAATCAGCTGTCAGTGACTTCCCTGGGGGTCTCTCAAGCTTTGGTGATGTAAGCACTTTTCTTCATTGAGTTAAATTTAGGAGGAAAGAAAAATCTGCTGAGTTCGTGTTTTTTATGGCAATAAGCCAATTTTCCTTTCCATATGTTGTTTGCCCTCAGGCACTCATAAGGTACATAAGATTCATTTCCACTGAAGGAGAAGCCTTAGAGCATGGGAGAAAATGAATGAGACAATATGGTTTGATTAGCTATTTACTGTGATCTGCAAAAAATAAAAATTGGGGCCGAAGCCTGGGGATTAGGAATGGGCACAAAGTCAGGCTGGCATTCATGAAAGCAAGCAGATTTTCTTGATCTGTTATGCAAAACAGGTTGCCGAAAAGTCAAGGCCAGGAAACCCTGAAGTGCAGGCCCTCACAGTCACAGTCCAGTGGGATTTCAGACAAAGAAACAACCCACAGTTTGATTAAGGGCTCTGAATAGAGAAGTAGAGATTATCGTGATGGTGGTCCATGGGAAGGACTTGGGGCCTGCGGGGAGGCAGGCTTCCTGGAAGCCCTTGCTAAGCTGAGATCTAAGTAACGAAGATGGAATTTCAGGCACTGGAGTGGGATGAGGTGGGCTAGAATGGAGAGCCTGGAGGAGGAAGTGTTCACGCAAAATACTGTTAAATGGGAAGTGCACTCCAGGGACTGGGTGTAACTCAATACACTGAAGCACAGTGTGGCCGGTGGAGAGGGCGGGGTGGGGGATGGGGCTTATGAGGGGTAGCTGGAGAGAAGAATCCAATTATGCAGAGTCTTAGAGGACAGGGTAAAGATTGATCTGGGGATAATGGGGACCCAAAAAGGATTTTTAAAAGAAGAAAGATCAATTGAGAAAAAGCAGTTAGGCATCCGTGTGAAAAATGGATTGGAGGGGTCAAGAGGTAGAACGGAAAGCCAATAGCAAGCTCCTGCTATCACACAGGTGATAGACACGATGACCTGAACCAAGGTGGTGATAGTGGAGTGGGTAGAAGGGGATGGATTAGGAAGTGAAAATAGCGAAATTTGATCATTGGTTGGAAGAAGGAGGTAAAGGAAACCTTTCTCTAGTTTCCTGTTTTGAAGAGCTGATGGATGAGGAGTCTCTTCTCTAGCCAGGAACCTGAGTCAGTTGGGTGGGTGAGTTCTTTGCACGAAGTCATGCTACTTCCCTCTACCGCAGATCATGCTGTGTTCAGAGGGAAATTTCGGCAGCCAAACACAGCTATGCATCGGGGACCACAGTCATGATTTCCCACGTTTGTCCTGTTTCAAGCCTATTGTCCTGATACCTCGTCTGGTTTAGCATTTTTCCAGAGAAGGGTGGGTTTGGACCCTCCTCATGGGTGACTACCCTTAGAAAGAAAAAAATAAGTTAGCTCTTCTCTTGAACATAAATTTCACTAGGGTTGCAGTCAAAAGCTAATGTGTAAAAGGAATGAGTAGGCTGGAATAATTCAGTAATGAATAATTCATTATTCATATCATTTCTCTCAGTAAAATTACTGTAGAAGAAATTCTAAGTTATAACTATGCTGATTGAAAAAAAGTTCAAGTACTTGTTGAACTTTGGAAATTATCTCACCCCAAACTGCTTTAATTTTCAAATTATAAGTGATGCTACATACTCCAGAGAGGGCTAATAAACAAACCATGGGCATGGCTATACAGTATTCCACGTTTTACAGAGTTTTTTTTTCCACATAGCTATGATTTATTATAATGAGATTATTCTTAGGATATATTTAAGGAAGCCCTGTAATATCCTAAAGTAAATAGGTGATTTCATGGGTATGGGGGGAAAACAATAAAAGATCTCCAGGATGTCTGAATATGGCGAAACTATTCTATGGCTGTCTTAAAAATCTTGAAATCTACCTAAATGTTTTAATGTCTCACCTCATTTATATATTTATAGCCCATTTCCTTCCAGAAAGTATACAAGATAGCTACAAAAGACTCAGCCCCCATTAGAAAACAGTTTTTCACAGAAGCTGATATGTTTCTCACTGCAAACTCTTTCAAAAGAGAACTCATCCAGGCTGCCTGGTTATTTCACTTTCAAACAGATTGCATTCCAAAAATGCATTTGAGGGTTGGCTCTTTGGAAGTTGGAATACATTTTTCTTTCAGAAACACTGTGATGGTTGAGTTCCTAGGCAAATGCACAAAAACCTGCTTGATCTTATATATATACCACTTGCTTGCATTCTGGGTCCTAGAAGCATTACTGAGGACAGAGGAATAAAGAAGAGCTTTCCCCCATTTCCTCCATAAAGAGGAAAATTCTAGAGGATGTGAAGTCTGTCCTGTTATCGCCACCCTTCTCTCCCTGTTTCTCTCTCCTGCTGGTGATTCTCCAGGGTCCCAGTGCTTCCCTCCATTTGGACCTGATCCAATTCCTTGAAAATGTCATATTCCCTAATGATTGTTCTGTTCTTCCTTAATAAAACTCCTATGCTCTCAGTGTAGTTGTCTTAACTTCCCATTAAAACATTCTAATTGTGAATGACTAATGAATTCAGGATATTTGCAGAGCTCTTTAAAAACGCAACAGGCAATTTATATTATTTCAAACATTTTTGGTTTTGGAGCAAGAATGTAATGGAATTTAACACAGAAAGGTGCGAAACTCAGATGAGGACAAGGATTTATGGGCCAGGGCCTCCGAAGTTTGATTCTTTACATTCCTACTCTTATTTATTTGTTGCCTTTACTTTTAAATGAATAATAGCATCAATTAACATATCACTTTATAAAGTACACTGATATGCTTTTGAACCTATAAGGTATTATTCTCATTTAACATAAAGGGAAGCTGGGGCTCAGAGAAGTACGTGTCTTGCTGAGAATCTCCAGCTCAGACTGGAAAGAATCCAATTTCTGAGACTCTGCTTCAGGGCCAGTTCTGCCTTCAACTGCCTCTCCAGTTTCGAAAGTCCACAATTCCCATCGTCTCCATGCTGACAGTGAAGGTTCTGGCACTACAGGGGAGGTGAAAGACTTGGGATATAGTTTAGAATTGCCATTCCTAGAAGACCATTTTTGCCTGAAGGTAGATGTGTTTCCTTGTGTAAGAAATGGTCATGTTGCTAATAGCTGATGTGAACTTGAGATGTGGTCAGAAGAGACGGAGGAGGGGAGACAGGAATAAATGGAAACTTTGCCTATCAGGGAGATGTATTTTTATATAATTTTATATATTATATGTATAAAATGACTTTACATTGCATATCAGAGAACATAGATCAATATCTACCATAATTGTTTTTCATTTTGCCGTTGGTGATGAGACAATGAAATTATGTAAGCTATAAATGTCAGTGTTTAGGAAACATTCAGAGATAGAGAACATACACTTGACCAAATCATGAAGAAAAGGGAAAAAAGAAAAGGAGATATCAATCCAAGAGGCCATAATTTTCATTGTTGTAATCAGAATTAAAAGAAAGACTGTCAAAACAAAATAAAATAAGAGTCTGTACCTGTGGAGGAAAGAAAGTACCTGGATGACAAGGTCGATCATGGCATGGAAATTCTCTTCCTCTTTCCAAAAAAAATGTATAGACCTGTTAGAAGGACTTGGGGTTACTTTCTCCTTTGGGGTTGAAGCAGTTTAAAATATTACATTGGAAAACAGACATGTTCAGAAGTCCCAACCACAACTTTTGGCATGAAGCCCCAAGGAGACCATCAAGGCACCTTTTGTGGTGGTTGGAAGGATGAACTCCCGAAAATTTTATTTTGGTCCAATACTACAAGTGCTCTGAAAAAGTGACAAGGAAAGAACAGAAATCATTAACACTCACCATATTAAAAAATGCAAAGAGACACCTGAACTTAAAAATAATAATATTAGGCAAATATTTATCAAAAGCGTCTCAGGGGCGCCTGGGTGGCTCAGTGGGTTAAAGCCTCTGCCTTCGGCTGGGGTCATGATCCCAGGGTCCTGGGAGGTCCTGGGATCGAGCCCCACATCGGGCTCTCTGCTCGGCAGGGAGCCTGCTTCCTCCTCTCTCTCTGCCTGCCTCCTACCTACTTGTGATCTCTGTCAAACAAATTAAAAAAAAAAAAAAAGCATCTCAACAAGGAAAAACTTAAGCAACTGTGATTAAAGGAAAGTATTAGACAATTGCCTGCATTTAGAAAAAAAAATAGTCATGATCTTTTGGGAAAGAAAGGGGTTTTAGGAATGGGGGGAGTAAACTGAGGAGAGTGAGCTAAGGAGGGCTGTGGTGGTGGTGGCTTTTTTTTTTTTTTAATTGCTGATAACCTATCAAATCTAGATTGGAGAAAATTCCAACAATGAAAATGTTAATCCATTTACTTTAAACAAAGGCTAGAACTTGAAGTAGGCAGATAGGTTAGACTTTATCATTATTTTGGAATGACTGGATCTATCTGAAATTCAGAGCCTCCTCAAAAACATTGAGGTTATTGCAGCAAAAGAAGCATTTTTCATTATGTTTTGGCAGGTAGGGGGACTTGTTGTTTGTCTAGAAGCATTTTGGGGCTAAGGTATAGGGAAATTCACTAAGATTAATTTACTGTACTATATTGGTACAATAAAGATCATAAAATCAAAGACCTATTTCTATGCAATGGTTATTTTTTATAATCTTGACTCAGCTAATGCATCGTTCCTTAGACATAAAAATCTGCATCTTGGGGCACCTGGGTGGCTCAGTGGGTTGGGCCTCTGCCTTTGGCTCAGGTCACAATCTCGGGGTCCTGGGATCAGCCCTGCATCGGGCTCTCAGGGAGCCTGCTTCCCCCCGAGCCTGCTTCCCCCAACTCTCTGCCTGCCTCTCTGCCTACTTGTGATCTCTGTCAAATAAATAAATAATCTTTAAAAAAAATCTGCAACCTTAAATTCTAGTGCAAATTATGATTCTTTTCTGATACTCTCCATCAATGTACTTTGCTTATGCTAGCAAATAATTTTCATAGTTTGAGAAAGGAGCTTCTTTTGTATTTAAAGGATATCTTTGAATGGAAACAGTATATGTCATGTTTTGGATATATTTACATCCAAGTCTTTTGTCTTTAGATGAATGCTAAGAGCTCAGTAGTTTTTGACTAAATTAGTTTAAGAAGAAGGTAAATTTTTTAGACGAGCAGATTTAGTTGGACGGACAGATGACTCAGTACATACACAAAGAGCAGATACCAGCAGGCCTAACTGGCCCCAGAGCAGCTCCTCACAAGCCCTCTCAGCTCAACAAGGCCCAGTGGGACGGGAGTAAAACCTGAAGTATTGACAGTATTTTGTGGTCTACTGAATTTGCCCAGTTCATTATTCTGTAACGTCTTCACAACTTCTACCTCCAAAGTATGTCTTCAATATGTCTACTTTTCTCTCTCTCTCAACCTATACTGCCACTCCTTAGTCTAGACCTTCAAAGTCACTGCCTTGGGTTACAATTGATGGCTTTTACTTCATTCCATTCTCCACACAATTGGTAGGACAATTTAAATCAGATATGTCACTCCCTGGTTTAAGGCCCTCCTGCTACCCAATAACCCTAGGAATAATATCCATGTGGTTTTTTTTTTTAAGATTTTATTTATTTATTTGACAGACAGGGATCATAGGCAGAGAGGCAGGTGGGGGGATGGGGAGCAGGCTCCCCGCTGAGCAGAGAGCCCAATGTGGGGCTCGATCCCAGGACCCTGAGATCATGACCTGAGCCAAAGGCAGAGGCTTTATTTAACCCACTGAGTCACCCAGGTGCCCCAATATCCATGTGTTTTATTGTAGCCTGTGAGGCCCTAAAGATGTGGCCCCTGCCCATCTCCAACATAATCTCCTGGCATTCTCCTTTCCACTTGGCTCCTGGCAAGTGTCTTCTTTTAGTTCTTCCAATATAATAAAGCCTTTTCCAACTCAGGGTTTCTGTATATATGGTTCTACTTAAAAAACTTACTTGCTACCATTAACTAAGCTCCTTCCCTCTCATTGTTTTACTAAAATATTATCATACTCATCCTTTCTTACTTTCTCCTTCTTGCTCTTATTTGTTTTCTTCATATTTACCACAATTTGTAGTAACTTTGTTTACTTCTATTTTACTTGGTGTTTTTGTCGTTTCCCTCTAGATCCAGGACCATAGGGACTCTGCCCATTTTGTTCTGATGAATGCCCAGTACCCAACACAGAGCTTGGTGAATAGGAAATATGTAATAAAAAACTCATTACATGAGAATTCATAAATGAAGAGATGAACAATAATCCTATAATGTGCACAGGCTTTTCAAAGAAGCCAAAATTATTTAGCGATGATCATACACCTGTTAAGTAGAGACCCAAACAGAAGTTAAACCTTTATGATTGGTAGTTTAAGGTGCAATCTTATTTCTTGACTGGCCACGGGCTGTCTCTTCCTCTTGCCACACACCTCTGTTGAGAAAACTACTTAATAATAAGAGGAAAGCTGGGAATAATCATGGAGAGGAAGACCACACATGATAAATTTGTTATTTAGCAATGAGCAGACCAAATATAGTATCTGAAAAGTAGTATGCAAAAACCAGACTGGAAAGGGCGCAAATGTCAGGTAGAAAAGTCCCATATTTGGGGGTAAAGAGCAGCCTGTTAAGTTTCAGAATAGAGAAATGGTATTTACAAAACAGAACTTTGAATGCAGAATGGGAGGTTAGTGTATCAAAGGGATATGGAGGGATATCCACTAAGGGACATACTGCTATTTGATTCCGTGGTTGGCCAAATCAAATCACGTCCTTCCTGCACATAGTATTAAGATGATAAAAGGAGGAGAGTCCAGAACCAGAGGAGAGTGATCCCTGTTCGAGTCCCATCACTACCTACCTACCTACCCAGGTAAAGTTGTCATATATACTAAGTCTTTTTTTTAAGATTTATTTATTTGTTCGAGAGTGAGAGAGAACCCAGTGGGGATAGGGGCAGAGGGAGAAGGAGACAAGCAGACTCCCCGCTGAGCAGGGAGCTGATGCAGGGCTTGATCCCAGGACCCCAGGGTTAATGACCTGAGCCAAAATCAAGAGTTGGTCGTTTAACTGACTGAACCACCCAAGTGCCCCTCTGTGAGTCTAATGACTCAAACAAATGGCTTGTATTAAATAACCTCCAAACTTCTAATTCTAGCACTGAGGAAAGTGCTAAGCACATAGTAAGCGCTAAACATACACTTATTTGTTAAACAAGTTAGTAAGTAAATGGAATCTATATTTTTCATATTTCCTTTATAGTTCCTTGTAGAGACCTTGACATTTCAGAAGAGCATGAAAAAGGAAGCAAAAATCACACATAACCCCACATCCTGAGACAGCTATGATTAATATTCTTATATACCTCCCTCTTCCACCTCTTTCTTTTCCAATTTTATTTCTTCCACTTTATTTCTTTTACTCTACCTTGGTAAACATGTTGGTTATGAACTGGGGAAGAGACTGATTAATATATTCCTTTTATGAGACATTTGGAAACTCCAAAAGAAGAAAATAAATCTTTAGAATCCAACTGTGTGTGCAATTTTATATTCTACTTTTTAAAAACTGTCTTAGTAAAAACATTTTCTCATATTACTAAAAATTCTTTGGAAGTATGGTTTCTAATATCAGCAAATAGACAATGATATGGATTTTCTCTTTTTAAAATTTATTTTTTAAAATATTTTTATATATTCGAGAGAGAAAGAAAGAGAGAATGAGGCGGGGGGGGGTGGTACCAGAGAGAGAAGCTCCCTCTTCTGCAGGGAGCCCAACACAGGACTGGATCCCAGGACCCTGGGATCATGATCTAAGCTGAAGGCAGACACTTAACCGACTGAGCCACCCAGGTGCCCTGGATTTTCTCTTTTTAAATGACCCAGTACCTCGATTCATACCCACTGATAGCCTGCAATGATTGGTCAAGCACACAGTGTGCTGTACGTGAATACTACCATATAGCTCAGGGCGTTTGCCCCGGTTTTCTTTTCCTTCAATTTAGTGCTGATCTCTTCACCCTGGGAAGACATCCTGGACTTCCACAATGTCAGCAGAATTATAGAGTCCCTCCTTTGTGTTCCCATTTCACTGTGTCTATCATTTTATCACTACAACTTTTATTTTATATCATAACCAGTTATCTATTCCTTTCTGTTCATTATGTATGGGCTCCCAAAGGGTAGAGACGGTTGTTCATCCTTGCGTGTTTATGGCCTAGGACGGGGCCTGGAATGAAAGAAGGTTCTGTTTTGTTTTATTTATTTATTTTTAAACTGTCCTTTTAAAAAAATTCATCTTACTTATCTGACAGAGAGAAAGAAAGAAAGAGGAAAAAAGAAAGAGAACACAAGCAGGAGGAGCGGCAGGCAGTGAGAGGGAGAAGCAGGCTTCCCTGGGATCATGACCGCAGCTGAAGGCAGCCACTTAACCGACTAGCCACCTATATGCCTCCATTATTTGTTTTGTTTAAATCTCAACATGTTCTGAGTATAAAGAGCCATCAGTCAGAAATTTCCACCTTTCATGATTTCTCACCATTGCAACTCAAAATATCTACAACTATTAAAATTCATCTCAGGACACCTCAGTGTGCAGTCAGTTAAGTGTCTGCCTTTGGCTCAGGTCATGATCCCAGTGTCCTAGGATCTAGTCCTGCATCAAGCTCTCTGCTAAGCAGGGAGCCTGCTTCTTCCTCTGCCTGCTGCTCCCCCTGCTTGTGTTCTCTCTCTCTCTGACAATTAAATAAATAATCTAAAAAAATATTTATTAAAAAAAAAAAAACCCTTATCTTCTCCTACAAGAAAACAAACAAAGTGAAACAAAAACCTTCCTACTCCTTCTATAAGAATATTTCTCTTTGTTATTGGTACTTTATTATCTTGGTCAAGCATTAAACCTTGAAATTATTTTGACTATACTTGGTTGCTTCTTGTTTCCAGCAACAACTTCTTCAATCCACCAATATATACCGAGTATTATTTTATGGCATGCTTGGTTCTGGGTGCTAGGTCTCTAATAGCAAACAGGACATGCATGGTTCCTTATTTTTTGGAGCTTACATTCTAGTGGATGGAGACAACTAATAAACAAAGAAGTAAACAAGGAAAATATCAGATAATGATAAGTGCTTCATGGAAAATTAGAACAAAATGGTAAGTAGAGACTAGCTTCTTTAGGTTAACCATCAGAAAAGGCCTCCCTTTAGGATATATCTCCTGTCTTTCCCCTTTCTTTCTCGTCCTGCCAACAGGCCCTCCTCACCTCATGCCTGCATTAGCATAACAGCTTAATGGATGGGCTTCCAGGCTCCAGAATTAACTCCATATCTCACCACTAAATTGATCTTCTATTTGATTGTTGTGGGAAAGACGGGATAAGATCCGTGGAAAACTGTGATTTTCTCCTTTGTTAAGCACACAGATAATAGCCTAAATTACAGAACTCACGTCCAATTTTTACTCACCAAACAAAAAAACTTAATTACTCATTAAGTTAATAAGGGATTAAAACTGGAGAGATCTCTTTGAATTTCGGCCCAGAGACCTATTTGATTAGTGCTTAGGGAAAAGGGATTCAAGAGTTTTACCCTGGAGGGAGCGAGGACGGAGTACTTTTTCTTTAACCACTGAGGCCAGACAGAAAAGAACATTCATGGAGCTCCAATCAGGTGCTATGAACTATACTGTTTCATTATCCTTCTATTACTTAAAGCTCATGAAAATCATCTAATATAGCTATAACTAGGTAACTTGCCTTAAATCCCCCAAATTAGTAAGTGGTAGGTAGTATAGTGACTAGCACTCAAGTTTGGGTAGAAACCTTAACCTTTACAAATTGTTTGGTTAAAAATGATATCCGGAGAAACACGAACAAAACTACAAATCAGTTGAAACAAAGTGGCACCTAGGACATTTATAGAATAAATGAAAAAAACAAATGAAAAAGGAAAATGTACACCTAAAGCAGTCATTTAGGGAAATGTGCAGGTACGGAATTTACCACCACTAAAGATACCTGTTTATTCATTAATGCAACAAATAGTCTGATGCTAGGGGCACTGGACCTTGGCATTGGGGGCATTGTTCCTGTTCTCTTGGGCCTTATGAGATAATGGGGCAGCAGATATTAATTTCTACGTGCTTTGAAAGAAAAGCACAGGCTACAATGAGAGTTGGGGACCTGACCTACTCTCGAGGGTCCTTAACAACTGACACTTAAGTTAGAACCTGAAAAGTAAAGAGGAGTTTGTCAGGCAAGTTAGTAGGATTCGAGCACTCAAGGCAGATTGAACATTACATTCAACATTATACGATTACATCTTAAGGCAGAAAGCAGCATGGTATTTCAAAACTGGAAAGGGACCACTTTGAATGGAACAGAGAAAAGAGAGTGGGAGGTGGAGTGAGGGAGATCATGCAGGGACTGAAAGATTTGGGGTTTTATCCTAAGAGCAATGAGGAGACATTAAAGGGTTTGAAACCACAGGACAACATCAGATCTGTATTTTAAAGAGATCACTATGTCTGCTTGGCAGAAAACAAACTGGAGGGAAATCAATTTGGATGCAGAAAGACTACTAGGAAGCAAGGGGGTGAGGGGAAGGGTCGTTAAGACAGCACAGGTGAGACTTGGTAATATATCTCATTGGGTGGGGAGAATAGGATGGATTCAAGAAGTATTTAGGAGATAGAATAGATAGGATTTGATGACTGATTGCATTAGCACATGAGAGATAGGAAGTTTCCTGGAATGACTGGCCACATTTCCAAAGTGGTAGTAAGAAAGTGGTATTAATTAGTGGCATTGAGACCGCAGATGGAAGGAGAATTGTGTGGGGAGCGAATACCATAAATTCAATTTGCAGAAGTAAGCAGCTGAAGAATGAGGTTTGGAATGGGCTGTAGAAGCCCACCGTGATAAAGGAAGGTCTGAAACTCATTGGCTGAAAACATTGATTGCTGTTAATTTTTTGTTTTTTTGGAGGGGACCCTGAAGCTATGGGACCTTGTCCCTCCAAGTGATAGTGGGGTGGGGCCAGATTGTTCCTAGTTGCAGGTCCTTGATCTAAAGATTTTTTGGGTTTTCATGTGTATGAGTAAAAACAAATTTTTAGTAAGTAGTTGCATAAATTATATTTGTAAATCATAAAATATTGCTAATCTCTCCATTAATTGATTGTATAGATAAAATAGAGATAAAAATGGTCTCAATTTCTTTATATACCCCAATAAATCATGATACTCTGGAAGTTAACGGGCTCTAGAGAATTTTGAAAAACAAAGTATTATCATTTCAGACATAAAACTCCTGAAAGAACCAAAGCCATCTTAAATCTTTTAATTTAAATGAAATTGTAGCTCATGACATGCAGTGAAGTTTGAATCTTAAGCTTTGAAATTTGTCTTTGAACTTATCCTCTCAATAAATAACCTTTGGACACCTTCCTCCCCACCAATAACAGTAAATCATTATTCATCTTGATTACCAAGTGCTTTGGCAGCCCCTCAAATTTTGCACCTGAAGTAAGTGCCTCCACTCATTTCAACCTAATTCTGGCCCTGCTCTGCCTGCCCCTGTGAACCTCACTCTGTGTGAGACCCAGAGCTATCTCCATGCTCAGGAAAATTTTCTGCTAGCGTAGTCAGATGCACTCTTAAATCATACCCTCCTTAGGTGTAAGATGTGAAGGACAGACCATCTGATCTTCACTGCTATCTAGCACTAGAAAACCCTCAACAAACATCTGTTGAATGAAGGAAACATTAAAAAATGGATGACAAACAGGTGGATAGATAGACAGACAAACATATAGACAGATATCATTTTAGAGCAGTCAAATGAACTTTCTTAAGATTAACACTCAGTCAAACAAACTAGATAACAAAGGAAGCTCTCAACTAAACACCAAATACCTTACCCAAACTGAGAGGCTACTATCCTGGAGCCCAAGTAGAGACTCCAGAAAAGTAACCCATCAAAGACAGGCTGCTCCCAGCCCACACACAACAAACTTCAAATTCATAGGATATTAGAGCAAAAATGTATGTTTATCTATTAGCTGGCACTATTTTAGCTGCAAGAGACAGAGACACACATTTGAACCTGTTTGAGCAAAAAGGGGAGTTGATTAGAAGGATTCTGGAGTGTTTTACGGGACCTAACCAGAGTAACATGGGCTTGGGGAATTGGACACTGGGACTTCAATCACATCAGTTTCCACTGTCTCAAGTCCCTGTGCCTTTACACGTCTACTTCCTCCCTTTCTTTTATATTAATTAATTTTCATAACCTTTGAAGTAGATACAAGTAACATTTCCATTTGATGGATGAGGATGATGACCCTCATTGTTTAGGGTCATAACCTTAAGCAGTGGTACAGCCAGGATTCAAACCTAAGCGGTCTATTGCCAGAGCCCATTAACTTATTATTATTGTGGAATAGCTTAAAGATACACAAAGGTGGAAAGACTAGCACAATTGATCCCATGCATGGACTAATCTAGCTGCTAGGATACACATGGCTATAATAATCATCAACTTATGCTCTCTTTGGTTTCATATATACCCCTGCCAATAACTCCCCATTGGCACTGGATTATTTTGAAGCAAATCCCATGATTTCATTTCATTCATAATTATATTAGTGCATATCTCTGAAAGAGAATTTTTACCATAACAGCAACATCAATACTAGACTTAACAATTAGCAACACTTCCTTAACATCATCAAATATCCAGCCAATGTTAAAGTATCTAGTTGTTTCACAACTTGTTTTTTTCTATAGGTGATTAATTTGCTTTGGGATCCAAATGGTACCCAAACTTTACATTTGATTGCCATATCTCTTTTTTTTTTTTTTAAAGATTTTTTATTTATTTATTTGACAGAGAGATCACAAGCAGGCAGAGAGGCAGGCAGAGAGAGAGAGAGGAGGAAGCAGGCTCCCCGAGAGAGCAGAGAGCCCAATGCGGGG
>NW_019154133.1:3839376-3953622 GCF_002288905.1 Enhydra lutris kenyoni | reverse complement strand
CTCGATCCCAGGACCCTGAGATCATGACCTGAGCCGAAGGCAGCGGCTTAACCCACTGAGCCACCCAGGCGCCCCATGATTGCCATATCTCTTAAGTCTCTCTCTCTCTTTTGAAGAGCCGACACTTTATTAGGTTAGATAAGACCTACATAGTTACATTTGAAGTAGAAATTGACATATGACAAAAGACATGGAGAACTAAAGTAAAATAGGAATTCAGAAATAACTTTTGGTGAGAGTCACCAAGAATAATATTGTTCTGAAAAGAAAATACAGTGGAATAGTACACGATACCTATTACATCCCTTGTAAATGACAAAGGATTCTTAAACATCTTCTTTTTTTTTTTTTTAAGATTTTATTTATGTATTTGACAGACAGAGATCACAAGTAGGCAGAGAGGCAGGCAGAGAGAGAGGAGGAAGCAGGCTCCCCATGCGGGGCTCGATCCCAGGACCCTGGGATCATGACCTGATCCGAAGGCAGAGGCTTTAACCCACTGAGCCACCCAGGCGCCCCAATTCTTAAACTCAAATACCTTCCTGTATCTAGGAGATCCAATGCCCAAATATACACAAAAAGATGAAAATATATTTATACCTACCTTGTTTACAAATTCCTAAAAACTTGATTATGGTAAATTTTAAACCTATAACAGTAAACATAGTACCCTTGATAAGCTTCAACAATAATCATGACTAATCTTGTTTCATATATAGCCCCACTCATTTATCCTCTCCTGTATTATTTTGAAGCAATTCCAGACATGCTATCATTTGATCTGTAAATATTTTAGTATTTATCTCTAAAAAAGATAAGGATTTTTAAAAAATACAACAAAAATCCCATTATCATACCTAAACTATTAACAACAAAACCTACGTATTAGTAACTATCTAGTGTTCAAATTTCCAGTTGTCATAATAGGGCTTCCTTCATACAGTATGTTTGTTTGACTGAAGACCCCAGTAAGGCCTACAAATTATAAACAGTTGATGGTTTCTTAAGCCTCTTTTACCGCATAGGTTTTCCCTCCATTTCTCTTTCCCTCCCTTGTAATGTACATATTTATTGAAGAAACTGGATCCTATAGTATATCCTTGATATACTGGACTTTGCTGACTATAGCCCTACGATGTCATATAACATGTTCTTCTGCCTTCTGTATTTCCTATTAACCCAGTAATTATCCTAAGGGATTGATCTTGTACAAGGGTGGTTCTTTAAAAAGATTGATTCATAGGTGGTGTTATATACTTCCACCAGGAGTCACATAACAACTGATTACCTATTTACCTGATGTGTAGGCACTTAGTGGTGATCACTGTCCACAGCAGCACTGCCCAAGATGAATATAACATGAGCTACACGTGTACTTTAAAATGTTCTAGTACCCCTATTTTTAAGAAGTGAAAATAATTTAATAATATATTTTGTTTAACTCAACATATCCAAAATATTATCATTTCAGCACTTACTAAAAGTGACTGGGATATTTTACAGTCTTATTTTCATACTAATTTTTCGAAGTCCTGTGCATTTTTTCCACTCATAGTTGGTAGGTGTTGGAGGCTGCTCGCACCAGCCCATGAAGGCTGAGCATCTCGTTCCAGCTTTATGGGATGGGATTCACGACATCCCAGTGGGTAGCTAAAAACTGGCCACAGTGGTAGTATTTATATCACAGCAAATATCACAAAGTAGATTTTTTTTTCTTCGTCTCAGAGAGCCAGTTATTAGATGTTTACCAGCACAACACTGCTTAGAACTCATATCGCCTTGGACCAGCCTCATTTCAAGTGCTCAAAAACCATGGATAGCTAGTGGATATTGTACTGCATAGCTCATTATGGCGCCTGCAGCTGAGTGTAATGTGTCCTATCATTCCTTCTCTGTTTATTAGCTGGAATAATTCTATAGATTAAAATTTTCCTCATTAACTATTTAACTATCTTTATGTATGGTAAATTTAAAAACAACATATAGCTTCAATTCTTTTCCTCTATTAATTAGTGTTCAAAATAATGAGTTAATTCCCTAGCAAAAGTACCCAATTAGTACTTTTTGGTAGTGTTATGAACTCATAGATTCTAACATATTTTACTGTTTCAATCCGTTGCATTTACTATTTTTGTTGATGCCCATATTGTCCCACCTTTGGCCACTGGAAGCTTCCTGAAGTTCAGAGCCCGCATTTCAGACTGCTAAGCTACCACTAACACCAGTCAAATTGTACATCTCATAATTTCAACCACTAGAAAGTGACTGACCTTATTTTCTGGACAAGAAGTTCAAAAAGCCTGGGATTTATCAGTCCAGCTTGTTTCAAGTGCGTACCACTGTGTCCAGCAGTGTCACAGGGGAACTTGGCAGCTCTGTTAGGAATCAAGGGAGGGGCTATCCAAGAACCATCGCTTGGTAGACAAAACAATAGATGTCCACAATAACATATTTTAAAAAATGACACAGAAAATTTTAAAGCATGTCATCCTTTCCATGTGCACTGACTGGTCGCCTTGTTTATTCATTCAACACGTATCTACTAAGAACCTTTGACAGGCCTGGAACTATTATTCCAACTGTAAAAGTTAATTTTAAAAAACATACACCTATATGAAATTCTTGAATCCCTAAAGATTTTTGACTTTATCTAACTGAAAGAGAATGAGTGTTAAAAACACTGAAATGTTTCAGAAAGTAGGCATAGGTCCTTTGGAAAGTAGCAAAGAAGGCATAATTGCACATAGTTAAGACAAAGAGCATTCTTTTTGTTTCATATGAGTCAAGGAAAAGGGCATTTTTGACTCAGATTGCCCCTTGGACATGAAAACTAAATTTTACATTAAATGATCTCATTTTAAATTTATATATGGTAAAAATTAAATGGGACAATAAAACAGCTCTAATGGAGCAACTGTGGCCCCTCAGACTTCTTAGTATCCTCCCACTGAAATCTCTGAAGGCACTAACGTTCATCCAACATCTCTACTAATCAACTGAAGATTGGGCAGTTGGGTATTTTAGTCATGGTCATATGCTTGTGTAATTTTCTGAGAGCAAAATATGAAGAACTTATTTTCTAGTAAAAACAGAATGCACAATAACCAGAACATTCAAAGAATGAATTGTTAAAATTCACCAGGTACTCCAAAATAAGCAAAGAAGTATTTTCATGATTTCCTTTTTAAAAACAAAAATATCAGTAAGGTTTCAAAACTTAAACTTAACTGACCTTAAAGTTGCAGTTGTCTTTATTTTTTTTATTTTTTTTTTTTAAAGATTTTATTTATTTATTTGACAGAGAGAGATCACAAGTAGACAGAGAGGCAGGCAGACAGAGAGAGAGAGAGAGAGGGAAGCAGGCTCCCTGCTGAGCAGAGAGCCCGATGCGGGACTCGATCCCAGGACCCTGAGATCATGACCTGAGCCGAAGGCAGCGGCTTAACCCACTGAGCCACCCAGGCGCCCCTGCAGTTGTCTTTAAAACAAATTATAGTTGTCTTGTAATATTTAAGGTTTTTCAATAAACTTGTTGCACAAGTACATTTGTAGATGATTTAACAAACACACACAACCATAAAACATGCTGGCAGGGAAAATAATTACCCTGGGGGAATAAACAGGGAAAATTAACCAGGCAAGGGAAGGCCTAGATTCTAAGACCTCCATAAACAAGAAATTGTTCATAAAATAAAATAGTTCATTTTATTCTAGAAACTTGGTTTTTTTTTGTGGTTAAGGGGAGGCCTAGGAGATAATGTAGGGAGCATAAAAATATTATGACTATATTTACAATTTTTCATTCAAAATGGAAATACTATTATTGGGAAAAATATATATATACTTTTAGAACTCAAATGATGTATTTTATTGAAGACTAGCAATGAAGGAAAGAATAGGGCATAACTAGCCATTCTTTCTAATTTTGTAATACTGATGATTCTAATTGTCTTGTGCTTTGAATAACAGTAATACATGTGTATGCAAATAAAATTTCTTAGGTTTTCTCAAAAAATTAATTAATTGATAAACAGTAATACATTTTTGCAGATTTCCCTTGTAAGAGGGGCTTGTACTTCTACAGGAAAATTGTTTCGTTTTTTTTTTTTTTCTTTTGGTCTAAATACTTTGGTTTAGAAATGTGTTATTTAATAGTTCTGATTTGGTTAGCAACCTTTAAATATCCTACTTAGTCATTTATGATAATTTGGTATTAAAGATGAATAATTATTCATATTTGCTATATTCATTTGAATTATAAGTTTCAGTGATTTCTAGGGGATTTAAAAGTACAAATAAGAGTTATTATCCTTGCTTAGTCACTATATTTTATACTCTCCATATCAATATAATCTGTTGCAAATTCAAGTTAATGATATTACTGCTTCTAATTGTGTTCTACTGCATGAACTAATAATGATACACTGTTATTTTTTCAATCAACATCTACAGAAAGACTGCCAATATAAGAGTTAGTCTGTTATGGATCCAAAAGTAAATATGACATGATGTTCCTTTAGAGAATTCATAATGTGGTGGTATAGGCAAATCGTAGGTAGGCATGTTAATCTAATATGGGAAGGGCAAAGATAAGTAGGGGTCCTGGGTATTACAAAGGCACAAAGGGATGTGTGTGTGTGGGTGGATGAGTATGTGTGTAGGTAGGTAGGTAGGTTAGGTAGGTAGGCAGAAAAGACTTTTTAGAAAGAGATAAGTGAGGTAGGTTTTATCAAAGAATAATCAGTAATTAATCAAATGATGAGAAAGAGGGTAGAAAGGAAGGTGTTCCAATAGCACCACTGTTAGAGAGCAAAATGAAAGATAAGAAGTGGAGGGAGATGGTAAGAGATTAAAACAGAAAGTCTGAGAGAGGCCAGATCACAGAATTATTGAATTCCATGGTAAGGAGCTTGAACTTTATCTCACAATGATGATGATTCACTAGAATGCTTAAATAGGGAGACAAAAGTGTAAGATAATGACAGGGCCAGACCAGAGACTTAGAAGACTAGTTAAGAGGATGTTAGTATCCAGGATGAGAGAGGATAAGAGAAGATGAGAGCCTAAACTAGGACAGTGACAGCAGGAGTGGGGAGTAGGAAAAGGATTCAAGAACTCATTAGGAAGTAAAATGCATTAATAGCTGAGGATTGATTGAATGTGGGAAATATAGAAAATGGAAGAGTCAAAGACAATTGTGAAACATGGCACCAAACCCAGTACAACAGAGAATACAGGAGAAGGAGTAGTCTTCAGAGGAAGTGAGGACTTCAATAATTTTAGATTTGTTGAGTCTGAGGTGTAACTGAAACACTGATGTAGCAGCCAATCAGCAGCTCTGCAGAAAGTTTTGAGGTACAGCGGTAGACTTGGTGCCATTACCAAGTGATAGCTAAAGTCATGTCAACGGGTCAAGCAACTCAGAAAGATTGTAGAGAATTTTTCCCTCTCAACTCACGGTGAAGTTATACTTTTAGAGTGCTTGTCTCCACAATTAACTACAGACTTTAGCTTCAATACCTACCATGACTGGATATATCTTGGAGGCTATCTTCTGACTCCAGACATGGAGGCTCATGTTAAGTGAAGAACCACAGAACAACAGAGACAAGCAAACAAAATATCTAAAATTAAATGTATTGACAGTTCTTCATGACTATTTCTTACATTCCAAAGGCTCAACAATACTCCCCAACATACTAATTCCTCAGTTTGTTCTACCTCTTAGTCCAGTTTTCTCACCAAACTCTATCTGGCAAAGATACCACTAAATTTTTAGTGAGTCAATCCTTTGTCTATTAATAGGTCATTGGACAATATGCTATCAAAGTAACAAATAGGAATAGTACCATAAGATTTCTTGTGGAACTTTCAAAGTAGCAGCTGAATTCTTTGATTAGTTAAAAAAAAAAACAACACTATTATTTTTGTTGACTTTTAAGTTAAATCAAAACTATTTCCTGAGCAGCTTCAAGGAAAGAACCATGAATAAAACTCTTATAATGACATTTCATAATCATGTGTGGCAATCATGCAGATTAACACTGACACAATTTCCAAGAGCTACTAAAGATAGACCTTATGCAATTGGGCAAAATAAGTGGGTGGATAATTTTTTTTAAGTAGGGCCATGACCTCTGAGATCTTCTGTTGTCTTCACTATGATCTATAAACTGAACAAAGTGCTATTTTCTTTCTCAGAGAAGGAGTCCATTACTTGTCTGGGACCAAGGCATTGTATAGGAATGAAGGCATAACTTCTGTTGTTTTTAGTGGCAAATATGGACTACCTATGCCTCCTCTCCTATGCCTCATGTCCAGCTAAGGTCAACAATTGCTATGGCAATTCATATTTCTAATTTTGGATAATTCTAATTTGCCACAACATTTTTTGATGATCTAGGACTCTGTTGCATAATCCTTTTAATCACATTGCTCAGCAATAATTAAATTGCTACCAATCGATTGAACTGACAAGCAAGGTGGAACTTGACTGCCACTGCTGGTCAAGACCTTCCTTTTTCACACTTGATTTAAGGCAGGCATCAAATGTGATTTCCCTTGAGATAAAAAGTGAACTGAGAATATAAAGATAACCAGAATTGCGTTCTTCCTTCAAGGAGCTTACAAGGGAGTGGGGGTACAGACATTCAGAATAAGTGAGGTTCTTTCACATTCATGTTTTAATCTAATTCCACAATTTAAACAAGAAAGGGGAGATGGAAAAGAACACATGCTTAATCTATGTCATCCTATGCAAGTACATGGGAGTACAAAGCTTTTATCTCCCACCCAAAACCGAGACCAGGGCAGATAAATGTATTTCATTCAGTCACGGTATTGAGAATGATCTCTACGAAATGTCACAATCAAAAGGGATTTAATGTTAACAATAAATAAGAAAAAATAGTTAGTTAGGCATAAATAGCCAAAATAACTGTTTACTAGAGATCTGTATTTGACATGGAGCAAATCCAAGCACAACACTGAGATGCGTGAAGTTACTACACAAAAAATTTAAGAAAAGTCTTCCATGATCCTCAAAAATGAATCTGAAAAGTACAACGTCCAGCAATGGACTCTGTAAGTTAAAGAGAGATGTGGAGAAAGTGGAAAGGATTCAACAGAGAGTCACAGAGATGATTAAAGGGTTGGGGAAATGGGAGCTAGAAATTATTTAGCCTAAGTTAGAGAAGACTACCAGGTTTCTTAATAACAGTATTCAAGCCTAGGAAGGGTTGTTATATACAAGATGATGAACAGTTGCTTTCTATCTCAACTGAAGAGTGGACAGAAGAAACAGACTTTGATTACAGCATGAAATATCTAAGTTAGACATAAGGAAGAACTTTCAAGAATGAGGGTTATTGGATAAGAGACCTTAGGGTCCTCTTATTATACCTGTTCCTTAAATGATGCTATTTCACAGGGTCCTTTTTAAATTATTCTTCTTTTCACTTTGTCCTTCATTTATTTCACTTACACTGATTTAAATTACCTATTATAACTGATAATCTCCAAACACATATATGTTTGGGGGTATTTATATATTATATATATTAGTGTATATATAGTATATACACCATATAGAGTATATTATAGTACATAGTATATACAATATACACTATGGTGTAGTATAGTTTATATATAGTATACTACAATAAAATTTAGTATAGCATATATACTATATATTTCTCCAATCCAGATTACTTTCCAAATGCCTCCTGGACATCAGGCTTCTATCTTTTACCTGTTCTACTGCAATAGCATCATAACTGATAACTGTCTCTCCAGTGTTCAATTCCACCCTCTGGTCTATATAATGGTCTCAACCTTCCTATTTACAAGCAAACCCAATCATTTCCCGACTTATAATTTTCTGATAGATCCCATCATTTACTTGTTTTCCATCATTTGGTCCCTTAACCTTTCCAATATCAACCCCGTCTTTCCCCCAAATGTTATTTTTTTTTTTTTAAGATTTTATTTGTCAGAGAGAGAGAGAGTGAGCACAGGCAGACAGAATGGCAGGCAGAGGCAGAGGGAGAAGCAGGCTCCCTGCTGAGCAAGGAGCCCGATGTGGGACTCGATCCCAGGACACCGGGATCATGACCTGAGCTGAAGGCAGCCGCTTAAACAACTGAGCCACCCAGGCGTCCCTCCCCCAAATGTTATTAATTACAAGATAATTTCACTCCTTTTATCCCATTGTGCTTTTATAGGTCTGTACTTTTTAAAGTCTTGGTATGCTTTACTCCTCCTAACACCTTTCCCCTTACTTCTGTGTCCAACTTCTACTCTTCTGTTCCAGAAATCCTCCAATGTGAGGATCACATTGGATTAGTGATGCTCAATAAATGCTCATGAATTTCCATGAAAACTTGCCTTGAATACTTTAATGTCATAGTTAGTATTAGCAGGAGCCTTTCCAGACTTCAGATTCAGTAACTGCTCATTTAGAAAACATCTAGGGAGCTTGCTGACAGAATCTAGTGATCAACCTTCAAAAGTGGCATATATATCAGAGTCTTGTGTTTATCACACCTGATTCCAGCTGCTGCTTATCTGACACTCCTTGCACCATTTCCTCGGGCATTTCCACCTCACTGCCACTACTGGACCCAGTGCCTTTTCTTCCATCTCTTGGCCTGGTACAATTATGGATACATGCTTAGGCACTTTATGTGCATCCTCTCCAACTCATTTCTTACAACAGTCCTATGAGGCAGGATTGGTATTGCCCATTTTATGGGTGAAAAAGTCACCACCTACCCACAGATGACATATATATATATATATATATGCATGTGTGTATACACATCTATTTATGAGACATATGTATCCTATGAGCTGTAGCCTACTTAATATGCCTCAAAAGATCTCAAAAGAAACTCAAAATGAAATTTCCAAATGTGAATGCATAACTTTATCCCCAAACTTTGCTCTTCTGATGTTACCTGTCTTAGTGACCGGACACTTAAGAGTCATCCTCTGCACTTCACTCTTTTTAATCCCCACATCCAATCCATCACCAACTTATATACCTTTCCCTCCCAGATAGCTCTTAAATTTGTGCAGTTCTCTCCACCTTTACCCTTATTAATCTGGCTGAAGTTTTCATCATCTCTTATAATAGCCTCTATTTCCTTTGTCCTCATCTTATCTGTTATGAGCAGCCAAGATGATCTGAAAATCCAAATCTGATCATGCTACTTTATGCTGTCCCTTCTTCCTACTGCATTCAAAAGCCCCTTAGCAGCTTCCCATTACTCTTATCAAAAAGACAAACTTAAAACTGCTATTCAATGGATCACATCCACTTCATCTTAAACCCGCTTTTTCTTACATCTTGCTCCCACCCCCTCAACTACTCTGGCCATCGGTGCTTGCCTTTTATCCTTCAAACCTGTGATGGCCCATGCTTCTGCGGGCCTCTGCACAGGCTGGAAAGCCATCTCTCTCGTCTCTACTTCACCAAGTTAACTCTTAATCATCCTTCAGATGCCACTTTCCTAGAGAAATCTTCTCTGATCACGCTCAAAAGCCAAGTCTTACCTATTACAAGCTCCAAAACCATGTTTTTCTCCTTCTCTCTCTTCCTCCTTCTTTACATTTGTTTTTGTGATATTTGATTGTCAACCTCCTTTCAACTGTTATGAGAGCAAGAACTGTCTATTCTTGCTTTTATCTCTAGTCCTTCTCTCTGCTACCTGGCATGTAGTGTTTGAAGAATTGAATAAATTAACCTGTTGGTTTGTACTTGCTAGGCACTGAGCTAAGTGCTTTATGTGTATAATTTCATTAAATTTTCACAACAGACTTAGAAGGTTACTGCCTTTCTATTATTAGCTCTATTTTAGAAATGAGAAAACCAGGGTCTAGAGATACTCAGTAATTTCCCCAAGTGTCGCAGGTTGAAAACTGAAGTCTTCTACGGTAAAACCATAAACCCATCCCTCGTGGATACCTTTGTAGACGTAAGTGTATTAACTAATGTGACATTCAGCACATGAACAGGAAGAAGTCTCTGAATTACAAATTGATCATTTGTGTCTCTTCAGCAAACCTGAAAATCCTGAAATATTTAAGAGTCAACAACAGAATCCCATAGTTGTTAGGTCAGGTTACTTAAACAGAAGAAAAAAGTAGGCTGGACCTGAATTGTACTTGTTCAGTGAGCCTAACTGTTCCACTGACCAGTGAGGCATAATAACTTAGCACAGTACAACACTGACTGTGACTGGCCTGGGGGAATGGATCTCAAAGCAGCCAAAAAACTTACCAAGCCAAAATGATTGAATTCTCATTTCACCAAAAGGAAAACAACTCACCTTACTCATGTCAACTATCCTTGTTCATGCAGAAGACTCTGCTGAGCCATTCTAAGGAGTGCAACTCCTTTGCGCAGTTTATCCAAAGGTGATTATGAATTTTTCCTTTCCACCCACACTGTCTGGTCCACTCATTTTGAGAACAGAGGCATGATGGCACAGCCATTCTTTATGACTCTTGTTGCAGGATTATTATCTCAAAGGTTGAGGCAAATTTATGTTGGTTGATCACGAACACTTGGAAGAGCTTCATCTTCATTTCTGGAAGTTGTGTTAAGGATTTCTAAACTATCATTATCATCTTTTATGAAATTACTTTCATCGTTGACTACTGAATTCTCAATAGACCTGAGAAGGTGATGGATATGTAATCTTTAGGTTAGGATGGAGAAAATCTTTAGACATCCCACTAGCTTTTTCAGCAGAACTTTGAGAAGTAGAAATAATTTGTTGATCTCAATAATATTGTCTTAGATCTGCAACTCACTTGGAGCATCTCCAAACTGGGCTTGTTCACTATATTTAAAACATGTTAGATTTTGGACATGATCTCAAACCAATTTAGAAGAGATTGGCAATTCATTATTTTTCAGTAGAACATTTACCTGGCAGGGTAACCTACTTTGTTTATGTTTACTAAAAGAATTTCTTCCTATGGGTGAATCTATATAGGAGGCCAAGTTAAAGATCAAATTGTTGAATGAGCATATAATTAGGAATTAGATGTTATTAAGAAGTGTCTGATTTACTTATTTCCTTGCTTAAAATGTCTTTTAGTCTTCCCATCACTTTTAGGATAAAAAAACCCAACTCTTTATTCATGTCTCCTTGTTCTTTCTTTACAAATCTCACCTTGAGCAGTTCTAGAGTCTAAACATTCTGACTACTTAAAATGGCCTTACTTTTAGGATAAATGTACTTTTATTTTGGCTAAATTCTTATGTTCATCTATATTCCCTAGCAATTCAATTTTTAAAACCAGCAACAATCATTCTATTCTCCATGTTTCCACTGCAATTTTATGTATCTCTATCAACACTTAACCATTATAATTATTAATTCACTTATTCCTCTCCCTCACTGAAAGATAAGTTTCTTGGAGGTTGGGACAATCTTATTAATCTGCTAAATCCAGATGTTTAGTACACAATAGAAACTCAATGTTTTTAAAGGGCTTGTTGGCTATGCCCACCATACCAGGTAGTAAATTGGCTATCTCCGTTCCTCAGTAATTCCAGAATATTCTGTTTTATAAAATAAACATTCCTCTTTACATTCTATTAGACCAGTGATTCTCTCAGGGTTTTGAATTTTGTTCATTAGTAAAAATAACTTTTTAAAAACATTTTAGGGAGTAATGAAGAAAAGAACATTAAAAATAAAGCTACTGTCCATTAACACCATAATTTCAAAATATATCTTAAGTCTAAGCCATAACAAAGGATATCATTTAAAATAATAATCTTTTAGGGTGCCTGGGTGGCTCAGTGGGTTAAGCCCCTGCCTTCGGCTCAGGTCATGATCTCGGGGTCCTGGGATCGAGTCCCGCATTGGGCTCTCTGCTTGGCAGGGAGCCTGCTTCCCTCTCTCTCTCTCTCTCTCTCTCTGCCTGCCTCTCTGCCTACTTGTGATCTCTCTCTGTCAAATAAATAAATAAAATCTTTAAAAAAATAAAATAATAATCTTTGAAACTGAACAAATTTAACTTTATGAAAATTTTTCCTTATGAAAGTTTTTTTCTCATTTCACTATCAGCTTATGAAAAATAGGTCATGTCTTTCCCAAAATAATTTTAAAATACTATGTATTTTACACATTTTTAAGGTAGCATCTGAGATACTTTCATAGTAAGTTCAAATTGTTGTAACGAACGTCATTTCTGGCATGTTACAAATACTGATACTACAAAATATCTTAGAAAACCTATCCATTGGAATCTATATACCATAGTTATTTAATACCCACCATTATTCATTTAAAAATATGAACAAGGGCTCCTGGGTGGCTCAGTGGGTTAAAGCCTCTGCCTTCGGCTCAGGTCATGGTCCCAGGGTCCTGGGAGGTCCTGGGATGGAGCCCCACATCTGGGTCTCTGCTCGGCAGGGAGCCTGCTTCCCCCTCTCTCTCTGCCTGCCTCTCTGCCTACTTGTGATCTCTGTCTATCAAATGAATGGATAAAATCTTAAAAAATATATATATATAAGTAAATATATATACATATATGAACAAGCAGTTGAAAAATTTACATAATTCCTTTTTATTTCCATTCCACTTCCAGAGTTTTATAATATGAAATTTATACTTAAAAGTCAATTACCAACTGAAATTTAATTTAAAAAATTTCTGTAACCTTAAATGTTATAAAATATCCTGAAATGAGTTAGCATTATAATTACTAGCACACATTTGGTCAAAGCAACATAAATATATTGATATTAAACATGATATAAACATTTACTGAAAATACATTTCTTAGCTAAGTTTCCTCAACTAATTAATGTGGTCAGAATTTGTTTGCTAGGCTCAGAAAGGGTTTGTACAATAAAATACATTTTATTCCTTTTTTTCCTCTTTTGGAAGATGTGCTGAGACTACTTGTTCATGAAAAATTATGAATGATGGAAATAGAAGGGGTTTTGTTTTAGTTACGTCCCAAAATTCTTTAAACGCCTTCCAAGTTATGTGCAAAAAAGCCTTAGTGATTTATTGTTGAAAACTATTTTTAATGATTAACTGATACTTTGGTTAAGTCCTTCAGTTTCATTGAAAGGAAAAGCTGAAAACCATTTGCAAAAGGGTTGCTAGGAAGTAATCAGGGACATTTTACTTCTGTCTCTGGTGCCCCTTTTCCATCCTGGGGCAATGTTAACACAGTAAGATTAGGAGTGGGTGAAAGGTATGCCTCTTTTTGGTGAAAAGAAAAAAGGATGATTGGGCAAGGTGAGGCAGGTTCTTTAGCAGCTCAGTTTTAGAAAAACAGTGCATATGGAAGTTGAAAGCCTAACCACTAATTCTCTTAAAAACTATCTATACGCAGCTTACACATCTCTTAGAAATTCCTGGTATACCTCCTGAGCTGAGTATACCCCATTTTGAGGAGCACTGGACTAGAACTGAAAGAATACTAATTCCATTAGCTTTAGTTTCAAAGTGTGGTATTTTCTTTTTCCTTCTTTCTTTTATTTTTTTTAGATTTATTTGAGAGCGGCAGCACAAGCAGGGGGAGCTGGCAGAGGGAAAGGGAGAAGCAGATTCCCCGCTGAACAGGGAGTCTGACATGGATCTCAAGACCCTGAGATCATGACCTGAGCGGAAGGCAGATGCTTAAAGACTGAGCCACCTATGTGCCCCCAAAGTGTGGTATTTTCGGACTTTGACATTACCTCCAAATTCTGGGGGAAGTTAACTTATTTGGAATTTAAGCCTCCTATGAAATTATTGCATGAAGTTGTATAGAAAGTCCCACTTCAGGACATTTCTTCATAGCACTGTACCTTTATGTCCCTGACATCTTTCTTCCATCTTTTCTCACATGGTCCTTCTGAAGGTAAATGGTTTGTTATTTGTAAACTTATAAAAGAGGATTGGAATGAAATCTGTGGCTACGGATCAGAGCCTAGTTCATCAACCGATCAGGAAAATGAATTTGTGAGCCAAACAGTATCTGTAAGCTAAATATTGATCTCCTATAAAAATTGATATTGTATACGTGGTTTTAGTAATTGAGTTTTCAATAAAAATAAATATTAAACCTCTACCCCTACTTCATTGTTCTCATTCTTTACAACCAATATAAAAAATTCATATTGTAAAAATAGGCTACTTTTTTACAACTCACATACATGAAGAAGGCATTTTACTTTTTACTTCAACTTTCTCAGAGAACAGAGAGCTAACTCCTACTTGTGATTAACTAAAATGCAGAGATCACCTGAACTTTAAAAAAAGAAGACATTCTAAAAAATTAAAATGAAAAATAAAATGCAAACTGCAAACACAACATGGTTAGCTATCATTAAATTCTGAATTTTCAAATATTTTTTAAATGCTACTCACCTAATTTTTAATTTTTAAAAAAATGTTTAAATTTTAAGTAGGCTCCACACTCAACATGGGGCTTGAACTTATAACCATGAGATCAAGAGTCACATGCTCTACCAACTAAGCCAGTCAAAGCACCCCTGGATTTTCAAATACTTTTGATTAAAACCATAACTTCACAGGGACGCCTGGGTGATTCAGTTGATTAAACGTCTGTCTTAGGCTTAGGTCAGGACCCTGGGATCCATCTGGCATCGGGCTCCCTGCTTGGTGGGGAGCCTGCTTCTCCCTCTGCCTGCCGCTCCCCCTGCTTATGCTCTCTGACAATACATAAAATCTTTAAAAATAAACAAAACCATAACTTCACAGATAAAGCAACGTTTCATTTTTGTATATTTTTAATGACCTAGTATAGTAGCTATAATTCAATTATTTTTATTCACTAGCTTTAGTTCTTAAAAACTTTGAAACAATCTTCCTACAACTACATGCTTTATAGAAATGCCTTACATTGTACAGCATGCAAATATTATCAATACCTAACCCCTACAGCATTTCTGCTCTACTAGTTTATTCTGTTCTGATCAATTTACTCTGTTTTACCCTTTTGTTGAAAGTCCAAGGTTGTGTATACCTAGTATTTGCAAATTTGCTCATTCATATATTGATTGATTTGACCAATCCTTACTGATGGCCTGTGATGTCACAGTCCCTGTTTCTTGATGATGGAAATACAAATATTGAGCAAAACCATAAATAGTCCTTGCCCTCATGGAATTTTGGTTTATCGGGGGAGCATGCAATAATCAAATAATTATATATGTTTAAAAACTACAATAATGAGAAGTCTGTAAAAGAGAATTTAAAAAATGCTAGGAGAATCTGCAACAGGATATTTGAATAATGGTGGGTATGAGTGGTTTGGAAAATTCATCTAAAGATGAATGTGAATTAATTAGGAGAAAGGAGGGGAAAAGGCCAGGAAGGTAGGTAACAAAGCAAACACAAAGGAAAGAAAAAGGCTAGCTTTAGGAGGCGAGTGTCAGAGGCAGGGAGAAACCAGACATGAGATGGAGCTTGAGTAGGAGTCAGCCAGACCTTGCTGGACTGTACAGGCTGGCGAATAGAAAGTGTTTTGGGGGCGCCCGTGGGGGCTCCGTGGGTTAAAGCCTCTGCCTTCGGCTCAGGTCAGGATCCCGGGGTCCTTGGATGGAGCCCTGCATCAGGCTCTCTGCTCAGCGGGGAGCCTGCTTCCTCCTCTCTCTCTCTCTCTCTGCCTGCCTCTCTGCCTACTTGTGATCTCTGTCAAATAAATAAATAAAATCTTTAAAAAAAGAAAGTGTTTTGATGTGCACACCAACAGAAAATAATTGAGACCTTTGCAGGGTTTTAAGCATGAGTGTGGGTGGGGAGATAGGATCAGATTTGCATTTTGAAAAGATTACTGGCTTTGCTGTAGGAATGGATTAGAGGGCAGGGCGAGAATGTATGGTTTACTGAGATAGATGCTTCTCTGAACAAATTGAGATTTTCTAAGAAAAGAAACCCTGGTTTTTGTCTTTTAAATCTTTTATGTTTATTTTTTAGGGGCAAGGCAAAATTAGTTCACAGTGAGTAGAGAAAAGGAAGAATGAATAAAATTCCTTCCCAGAAGTCCTGGGAAAAAGCATGTCATTGATTATCAAAGTTAACTTTTCCTCCCAAAATGAAAATTGCTTTATTTTTTTGGAGCATATACCTAATGTAAATTATATTCTCAATTAACAGCAGTATAGAAAATGTGTCAAGAAATTTTTTTAAAAACTGAAATTCAACTACTGAGAAAATTAACGGCCCCATTCTGGTGATTATCCTTTTAAACTACTTCCATGCTAGTATTCACATATGAACTTATGTATATATTCTAGGGATTATGGCTATCAATAAACATTAATAGGATGAATTAATTATTCTTATTATATATGTTAATACATTGCTTTTTTTTCACTCAACAATAAGCCTTGGACTCATAAAATGCCACATCGTCCTTCCTAATGGTTGGTCAGTAATTCATTATAAACAAGTACCACAATGTAAGTAAATAACCCCACATTGATAGAAGCTCAAGTTTTTTAGGCATATAAACAGTGCTCAATGAACATCCTTGCACAGACATCTTAATATACCTGTCTAGGATAAATTTCTAGATAGGAAATTTCTGGGTAAAAAGATATATACATACATACATATATATATATATATATATTTTTTTTTTTTTTTTTCCCCTATTTGGATACATATAGCCAAACAGCCTATGAGGTAAGTTATTCTACATTCCCAATTATATTTATTTTACTATACCTCTGGTGGATTAAAAATTTACTTATCCACTGGTGTTTTTTATGCAACAGTCCTCTGGTTACTGGCCAACATATCTTCCCATATGTAGTCATTTGTATTCCTTCTTATATAGTTTACTATGTCTTTTGCACATTTTTTTTCTTCTACTAGATATGTAGTTGACCTACTGATTTACAAGAGACATCTGTATATTAGTGATAGTGAGCCTTTCTCATATATACCCCAGATTTCTTTTTCCTGGTACACCTAAAAAAATCTTTATTAGGTCTCTGAAAAACAAGTTTTATAATTTTATATAGTCAATTATGTCAGAGTTTTTTCTTTAAAGCTCTTGTTTATGTGTTCTACTTAGAACTAGGTCTTTCACAGTAGAAATACTTCTCTAATTGTATTTTCTTTCTGTACTTCTTACACTTTTTTTTTTTTTAAAGATTTTATTTATTTGACAGACAGAAATCACAAGTGGGCAGAGAAGCAGGCAGAGAGAGAGAGGGAAGCAGACTCCCTGCTGAGCAGAGAGCCTGATGTGGGGCTTGATCCCAGGACCCTGGGATCACGACCTGAGCTGAAGGCAGAGGCTTTAACCCACTGAGCCACCCAGGCGCCCCACTTCTTACACTTTTGAGAGCATTTCTAGAGGGCAACAAATAATACTAATGACTTTATTAAAATGTTTATAACTTTTGCAAGAAATTCCCCCTTTTGGATTTATCCAAAAGAAATAATAGAGACAAAGTTTAGTTTCAAGAATATTCACTAAAGAATTATTTATAATGACCAAAAAATCTATAAACAATGATAAGTCCAACAATAGAAGACTGGTTAATCAATCATGGTATTATCCATAGCCATTAAAATGACACTAAAAATATTAATAACTATAAGCACAAAAATCCTAAGACCCAATTCATAAATACCAAAAAAAAATTTCAGCTAGGTACAGAAAAAATGACTGTATTTACACAACAGTGGTTAGTTTTGTTACCAGAAAAAATGAGTGATCTTTTTTTCTTATTTTTTCCCTTATGAGCATGTTTAAAGTATGAAAAAAGTTTAAAATTTAGTGTAGCCTATAATTACGCAGATAAAGTGTAGCACGCTGTGTTTTAGTAGGGAAGGGTGCCTTAGACTAGAGGTTGTCTTCAACCTTACAAGCACAGCTTCTGCCTCATCCGATAATCCTGAGCAAGTTGGTTAACCTTTTTGTACTTGAGTTTCCTCATCTGTTAAATGAGGATAATAATACCTACCTTGATTTAACTTACAAGGCAGGGTGTAAACTGTAATTCACTGTAAGCTACATAGAAAATGGTGTTCATAATATGATATTATTTATATTCAACTACATGATTATCATTGCTTTTTTGGCTTAAACCCCTTTCTTGAGGTAGGACTGACTACAAAAAAATATACAAACCTTTTATTTCTTTTATTATTTCTTCAAGGGTTTTTTTTTTTTCTTTTTTCTTTTTTAGTAATCTCTACACCCAACATGGGGCTCAAACTCACACCCTGAGATCAAGAGTAGCATGCTCTTCTGGCTGAGGCAGCCAGGACCCCTGCTGCACCCATTTAATGTACACGAACTAATGAATATGGAGATAAGTACACATCTGTGAAACCATCATCACTTCCTATGCCATGAACATACCCATCGTCTTCAAAAGTTTTCTACTACCAACTTTATTTTTACTTTTTTGTGAAGGACACTTAATACCCACATCCTTAGCAAAATTTTATACAGTACAGTACCGTTAAATATAGGCATGATGCTATACAGTAGATGTCTAAGACTATTTACAGGGCATAGCTGAAGCTTTGTACCCTTTGACTAACAGCTCTCATTTCCCTCTCCCCACCCCCAACCCCTAGCAACCATTACTCCACTTTCTGCTTCTAGGAGTTTGACTAAATACCTCATAAAATAGTATCATGCAGCATTTTTCCTTCTGTGTCTGGCTTATTTCAGTTACCATAATGTTCTCCAGTTTTATCCATGTTGTTGCAAATAGCAAGATTTCCTTCCTTTTTTTTTTTTTTTTTTTTTTTTAGGACAGAATAATATTCCATTGTATATGTATGTTTTTTTTTAACATAAATTCAGTGGAAACATTAGCTCAGTACTTTAAAAAATAACATCTCTTACTTAATAAGGAAAGAAAAAAGAAGAAACAGAAGAAAAAATTGCCTACCAAAACACACTGCAAGGAAAGATAAATTATTCAACAAACATTTCCTAATTGCCTAATATGTGCTAAGCTGGGATAGGGGGAGGGGATTACAAGAATGAATAACACACAGTTACCATTCTCACGTACTTCATTCTGGCAGATGACACATGTCAATCCCACAGACAGAATCATACACCATTGTTCCTAGAACCTAAAGAGTCAAAGTGTCTCTACCAAGGCAGTAAATGACAGTCATGTTTGGCCATCAAATATCAGCTGACCAGGGTATAGGATCTCCGCCTCAGAGCAATTCTAGTGGGCCAGTATCAAGATAACCTACAGCACTTTTACATAGCCTCAAGTGAATTTAGGGGATAAATTGGTTGGGGAATGCCCCATTCATGAGGGGTTCCCCTGGTAAGCATAAGGGGGAATCCCCTTAAATATGGTAGAACCCCCAACTGCAAATATAGGGGCTAAGGGGAGAACAGATCCCTGCTTGCTAGCAGGAGACTGGAAGGGGTGGGGGAATTCTTAAAAACTCCATTTACACAACAGGAGATCCCCTGTTACTCAAAGTTCCCTCGTAGGGCTGTTTTTGAGACATTTGTGAGCACTATCTTCTACTTTGCTTCTGATCCATCCTCCCTAGGGTTCAGAGAAAGACAACTGAATATATATTCATACAGAAAAAATGATAAAAATATAAACACATACAAACACGACACAGTCACACTATTTGGCTGTTAGAGGAGTTCAGTAGTCCTAGAATTTAAGTCATTCATTTGTACCATTTTAATCTAGTGTTCATTCCTAATTAGTTCATGTTTAAATATAATTCCAGACAGAAAACAAGATGGATTTCACAAAATATAAGGTAAGATACACGTCTGAGAAAAACACAGTCTCGACACAATTCACACTATTAGGGATTCAAACACTTTCGGTGACTCTGGTGCTGCCTGAAAGCAAAAATAATAATACTAGCATAAATTTTCAGAGCGCCCATTAGGTACTAGACATATAAGATGAATAAAAGCAGAGACATGCATTTTACAGTTTGGGAATGAAAACAATTTGTAAAGTTGAAATAAAAATTCGTTAAGTCCATTTTCACTTACCATTACCTTAATCCTAGATAAGCAATTAACTTCAATAATTCTTCTCTCTTTTTATAGTGGAGGCAGTGGTGGTCAAAATACAATAAATAATGCATTTATTTGCAAAGTGCCTGGAATTGAAAAAATGCATTAAGGACAAAGTACAATATTATTATAACATTCTCCCATATGGTAATATGGAAGCACATATTATATGTGCCCAAGCAGGCAGAATCATTTTTCTTCAATGTACAAATTAGGTCAGTGTCATGATTCTACTGTCTTAGATTTCCCAACTACTAAAACAAAGCAGGACAAAATGAAGGAAAAAAACCAACAACCCACAAACAGTAACAATCTGAGGATTTATATCAGAATTTCAAGCTGTTGATCACTGGTAGGCAGATGACAATATGATTATTACTGGAAAAATAACTCAAAGACAATACCTTTTTGTGGCAGGTTATCAGCAGCATTCTTTACATTAAAATTGTATTTCATCTATAAGATAAAACTAACATTTTTTGATATATAATACTGTTTATTTCTATAGATACTAAAATTATAATGAATTAAGCGGAAGTTGCTTTGTATAAATCTGTACAATCAACAGTATGTATGAGTCTCGATGTGCATGAATGTGCTTATCCATTGAAACAAATATTAATACTAATGGTACTTTACGTCTGAGAAAAATCTGTTTGTTAAAATTAATCTTGAGAAACATACCATAGTCCACACTCCACATTATATACTCAAAGCTGTAATTTCTATCTCATTTTAGAAATAGAAATTTCAAGAGAACAGAATCATAAAACTAGAGGGCCTAAAAACTGTAACACATGCTCTTTATTAAACATATTACTTTCCTTTAATACATAATGCAGCCTCTAACAATAATCTGTAAGTGTAAAAACTTTGTGCATATTTTTAATTTTTTTCTTTGCACATCCCAAACTATTTAACATAAAAAGTATACCCTGTCATATAAACGTCCTTTCCCCCTTTTTCAACAGTAATTATCTTGAATATATTTCGTATTAGTTTGATTAAAAATATTAACATATTTCTTTAAAAAGTTAAAAAGCCTCGCCATAGGTTGAAAACATCTTTTTAAAACCTGAAATAGGTTTGAATAAAAAGAACTTAAGATTATTTCACATTTTAAAATAGTAAAACGAGTCCAAACACATTAGAATTTTCTAAATTTATCCTATTGAAATTTCAGGAATAGGAGTATAAGGGCTCTAAGTTGGAAAACCTTTTTCTGAAAAACTCGACCAAGATTATGAATTTCATTTCTAGCAAAGTTTGTTCTTCTAATCATTCTGAATTCCATATGCAATGTAAACAATTAAAAAAATCTCAATAACTAATTCTTGTTTTTAGATACACAATCCTCGGAGTCGCACACAACGTCCGTAGAAACAGACTCCTCCCCGCTCCTGGGGAAAACCCTGCCTAATATTTATAACGTTATGACATACTGTAATACTCACAAGGTGGTTGTAGAAGTATAAACACGACTGGAGTTATCTGATTGGCTGGTGGTGATGTAACACCCATGTCAATACTTCCCAGTGAACGCACGTGTTCGACCTTTTATTTAAATTTCCATTTCATCACAGCAATAAGACACTCGGGGCGGTGCATTTTCTGTGAAATGATTATTGCCTTGGGCCCGAGGTGCTGCCTCGCACACACAATGCTGCAGACGAGGAGGTGTCGGTGGTTGTAACCTCCTCGCGTGAAAGGCACCGCCTGGTCCAGTCTTTGTGAAGGAACAAAATAAGTTCACTTCCTTGGGCACCGCCACCCACCCCTAGCAAATGACAAGGCTGGAGCGCAGCAGCTCCCACCGCACAGTTATTTCCAAAGTCCCAGGTGAACTCGTGGCGAGAGAAGGAAAATGTGCGTCCCGGGCGCGGGTAGGTGCTTGTGGGCAGCGGGGAGGCGGCCAGAACCTGACACTCGCCAGCTGTTTGTCCTCCGCGTAGCCCAGCCCCGGCCGCACACGCCCGCCCCCTCCCCGAGACCCCCAGCCAGACGCTCGGCCTTTTGTCCCCCGCCCCTCGGCCGACTTCCTTCCCCCCTGGCCGCACCCCCGCCCCCAGGCCGGAGGCGCGGCCCAACCCCTTTCCTGGTCCCCTGGCGCCCCCACCCCACCCCAGCCCAGCCCCAAGCCCAGCCCCCCTCCCCCAGCCCGGCCCCCACCCTTTCCCCCTCCAGCGGTTACTGCTACCCCGGTGCATTGTGGGCGCACGGTCCGTTGTTCATTTGCCATTCGACCTCCGCCAGGGCCTGGTCGGACGGAAACGCTCCGCCGGCTTTATTGTCGGTTCGTTATGTGGCGGAGCCCAGCAGTTTAACGTGCCTGTCGCCCTCAGTGCCTGGGAAGCGGGCGACGGCGTCGGGACTCCTCGGCGCACCGGAGGAAGGATATCTGTTTGGAGGGTCGGTGTGTGCGCGCGGCTTTAAAGAGGGGCAGCGGAGGGTCGCCCCGCACTTCGCCTCTCAACTTCGAAGGCCCCACGCGCCCCCGGCTCGCTGCTCACCTCTCCGCCGCCCGCCCCCTTCTCCGCGCGGGACGCTGCCCGGAGCACAGCGGGGCGGGGGTGGAGGACGAGGAGGCGGCCGGAGGCGGCGGCCCGGCGGGCGGCGGTGGACGCGTGAGGCAGCCCCGGGAGCGAGCACGAGCCGGGCGGCCGGGCGGGAGGGCGAGGCCGAGCCCCGCGAGACCGGAACGCCGGGGGTGGGGGCGGGGGCGAAGCCGAGGGGGAGCGGCGGGGAGCGCGCGGGACGCGGCCCGAGGCCGGGCGCGAGCCGGGGCACCGGGCGGCGGCGGCGGCGCGCGCCATGTCGTTCAGTGAAATGAACCGCAGGACGCTGGCGTTCCGAGGAGGCGGGTTGGTCACCGCCAGTGGCGGCGGCGGCGGCAGCAGCTCCACGAACAATAACGCTGGCGGGGAGGCCTCGGCTTGGCCTCAGCAGCCCCAGCCAAGACAGCCCCAGCCGCTAGCGCCTCAGCAGCTCAATGGGCGGGGGGCCGACGAGGAAGTGGAATTGGAGGGCCTGGAGCCCCAAGACCTGGAGGCCTCCGCTGGGGCGGCCGCCGCCGCCGAGGAAACCAAGGAGTTGCTGCTCCCCCAAGACGCGGGCGGCCCCACCTCGCTGGGCGGCGGTGGCGCGGGGGGCCCCCTGCTAGCGGAAAGGAACCGTCGGACTCTGGCCTTCCGAGGAGGCGGCGGCGGCGGGGGTCTCGGCAACAATGGCAGTAGCCGCGGCCGCCCCGAGACCTCGGCGTGGCCCCTGAGGCATTTCAATGGGCGAGGGCCAGCGGCTGTGGATCTGGAGCTGGACGCGCTGGAGGGGAAGGAGTTGATGCAGGACGGCGCGTCCCTGAGCGACAGCACCGAGGACGAGGAGGAGGGGGCGAGCCTGGGCGACGGCAGCGGGGCGGAAGGCGGCAGCTGCAGCAGCAGCAGGCGGTCGGGCGGCGATGGCGGGGACGAAGTGGAGGGCAGCGGTGTGGGAGCTGGCGAAGGAGAGACTGTCCAGCACTTCCCGCTCGCGCGGCCCAAGTCCCTAATGCAGAAGCTACAGTGCTCCTTCCAGACCTCTTGGCTCAAAGATTTTCCCTGGCTGCGGTATTCCAAGGATACTGGCCTTATGTCTTGCGGCTGGTGCCAAAAGACCCCTGAGGACGGGGGAAGCGGGGACCTTCCTCAAGTGGGGCATGATGAGCTTTCGCGAGGGACCCGAAACTACAAGAAAACCCTTCTTCTGAGACACCACGTCTCTAACGAGCACAAACTCCACGAAGCCAACGCCCAGGTACAGTATATCCTGCTCCTACTTTTTCAGATCTTTCAGGGAGAGGTTTATCAGCCAAAAAGCGACACACTCTTGGGTGAAGGCATCGTTCCAGTTGTGGAATTGCAGGGAGCTGTTGCGTGGGGGTTTAGAAAGCCTGGGAACAAGTTTTCAAAAGTAATCTGTGTTGGGGGGGTGGGGAATGGAATGACAATTTTCCAATCGTAGCGCTGAATTTATTTATTATGAGTCCGTCCTTTGCCCATCAGAATTTTTAAGAAGTTTAAGAAGGCGAGGTTGAAGGTTTTAACTCTAAAAAGTTGACTTTGCGGTCAAAAATTTTATTAGCTGTAATTTTAGAAAAGCTGTCTTGTGTTTCGTAGACTTTCAGCATGCTGATGGAAGTCAAATCTGGCATTTAAAGAATGAGTTAAACAATTTCCTTAACCTTTGATGCAAACCCTTTCAGGAAAACATTCAGCTGAGAAAATTCTATATATCAGGTCTGGATAATGTGAAATGTGAGCGCAGTATGTAAATGTAGAGGAAGGTATTTGGATAACACTCCTTGTGAATAATATTACTAAATTCATCTCCCTTGAACTTTCTGTTGAACTTTCTCTTACCAAAGGCATGGCTTTGGTAAACTATTGGAGTTTTTACTTGTTTCCTTCTACCCAGATTTTTGCGCTGAGATTTTCTGTAATCGCCCTTTGAAGAAAAGTTTCTTGTAAATGCAGTTTACTTTAAACTTTGCATATTAAGGATGTTTCGTGCGATTTTACTTATATCAGGTAGTAGGCTGGTAGAGAATGTATTTCCTAAACTCCTTGAAAACATAAGTCCTTAGTTAGAAAACAGATAAGCTATACTTCAGTCGTTATTTCTTGATTTAGTGTTTCCAGTTTAAAGATAGTAGGCTTACCATTTTGGTAAATCCTTTTTTAAGCTGAAAGAGATGTTGAGCCAGGTCTTGTTTTAAGTCTTTTCAGACAACCTGTATGGTAGATGGAATTCATTCTTTTGTATTGGTAACAAGTCACTGATTTTAGAATGTCAACTTTCAGATGTGATAACCCTCTGCGTGTTTATTGGAGTGATCTTGCTGTTCAAAACACTTATGCTGGAGTTAATTAGGTGCTATCCAATAACCCCATTGCACAGTAGTTTCTCAGAAGTTAACTTTAAAGCATAAGGTTATTTTTCCCATGGGAGAATGGTAATAGTTTTTGCACAAATTTGAGTTGCCTAAGCTCTAGAAGGAAGGTCACTTAAAGATGTACAATCCCAAAAGGTTAAGTAAATTGTCCTAAGTCTTAGAGTCCCTGATGACAACTGAGACTAGAGCCTATAGGGAATGTTGTAATGGGAAAAGAATGGCTTTTGGAGTAAATCTGGGTTCAGATCTCAAGCTTTCTGCAATTACTAGCTTTGTGAGCTTGGGTAATGGAGTGAAATATAACTAACATTTCCTTTTGTTCTGTATGCCGGGCACAACATTACCTTACTCTGCAAAGTAATTATTTTATAGGTGTAGAGTTGGGGACTTTGTAAGATGATGGAGGTGGGGGACTTGTGAAAATGAAAGTGTACTTTCCTAAATAATTAGGTTGGTTATTCAGAAAATTCTAAAAAGAAGAAATATTCTTAATATACAGTGGACCAGTTACTCTTATCAGCATAGTCTGTCCCTGTAGGCAAATCTGAGTGGGAATGCAAAATATAATTAGCTGCTTAGTGAACCTGAAATCAGAGGAAGGGGAATTAGTTGGATAACCTTATGATAGAGTGGTGTATCCTCCCCTAGGCATTATCTGGATCAGGGAATTCAGTCCCTAGGTAAAACGTTTTCTAAACTTGATCTCTGAATTATTCCTCCTTTTCTCTTTGCCCCCCACCTCAGAAGTCCCCTTTTTAAGATAGCATGTGCATGTCATCTTTCTCTTAGGACATTTTCTCATTAGGCTGAAGACAATACAATTTAGTAAGTCGTGTGTCTAAGGTTATATATTGGTTTCCTTGATTAGATTCTGGATGTTTCTACTCTGAATTGATCGTAACTTCTCTGTTTTCATTGCAACGTCGGTTTGGGGTGTTAACCTTGCTGTTGACCCCAGGTACTACCAGCATATCTTTGTCTTGTTGATTAGAGTGACCTTTTTAAGAATTGACTTAATCATGTGGGCAGAATTCAATTAGGTTTTTTTTTTTTTCTTCCCCTTTGCCCTGTAGCCTTTGACTACCTGTAGGAGGCAGTATAACACAGTCTGTAAGAGCATTCTGGGGTTGGTTTAAGGTTAGGGGGACTGAATCCTAATCCTTTACTTTCTGGGCAGGCAAATGAGTTGAACTTCTAGTTCCCCTGTGTATGCAAAGTATATGTGCCAGCATGTAATCACTTAAATGCTAGCCATTATTATTTACCACCAATAACTACAAGTTTTTGGTAGCCTGGTACCTCGTGTGTCTCAGTGTTAAACCAATTTTGACAGTTTGGAAACCACTTCATCTTATGGGATCAATCCTGATTTTAGAGAATCCTAAATTTTCCTTTTCATACCTTCAGAGACTTTGGCCATCCTCTTCTTTAAACATTCTGAGATTTTCTCATACATGCAAATTTTTTCACTACTTCATAAGAATATCTTGCATTAGCTTTGTTCTATCTTAAAAATGAAATGAGAGTTCTGTAGTTCTTCAGGCAAGAATTCAGTTTGAGGCGAAGGGTCGTACACACCCTTTATTCCCCTCAACTCCTCTCGGCTTTTTTAAAAGAGGGATGCTTTTTGAGAGGAGGTTGGCCAAATCTTAGAATATCACAAGTGTTACTTTTCTTTCTTACGCGTTCTGAAAGTAAGAAAAGTTCTTTTTCATTAAGTCCGGGTGGCCAAAGAATTAAAACACATTTCTAAAAAGTTTGCTGTTCTGTAATACTGCTCATGGGAAAGTCAAAATAGTCTCTCAGAATCTGTTCTGAGCCTTCTATTTCAGAGAGATCCTTTATATTCTTCATAAGGATGTAAGGGGTAACATACAGTTTTTATTTTAAGTAGTAACTGTCTTCATCAAGGAAAGTTAAGTGATTAGGTTATACAGGATTTTACCATTTAGCCTAGAGGACTTCAAAATTGCTTTAACAGTGGTTACCACTGTATCTCGGTTCAGATCACTTTCTACCTAATTGTGAAATTTTCATAACCTAAATTACATTCTGTCAACTCTTTCCAGTTTACTAAGTCTAAAACACACAGTCAGATGTATTGCTATAATTTCATTAATCTTTCTAAAAAGTAAATACTGAATTTAGGTCAGTGATCTGATAGACATTACCAATGAGAGTATGTTGAGGTCCTCAACTAAAGCAAAACTGACTTGGTCTGTCTGTAACAGCCTTCTTTGCATTTGACAAAGATAAGGCTTAAAGGCTTTTTTGTTTTTTAACAGTGTAGGAAGAAAGGCTGAAGAACCTTTCATTAAGAAATATTAAAGATGAGGGGCACCTGGGTGGCTCAGTAGGTTAAATGTCAGGCTCTTGATTTCAGGGTTATAAGTTCAAAGCCCCCATTGGACTCCATGCTAGGTGTGAAGTCTACTTTAAACAACCAACCTCTGACCCATTAAATAAGCATTTTGTATAATATATAGGGTCTAACTTTCATTACGTTTGATTTGTTAAGCTGGTTCATTTCCCTTTTTTTTTTTTTTTTTTTTAACTTTTTAGTAGTCTTTGACAGTACCCTACAGTGTATGTAGGATTGGTTTCTTTCTCCCTCTTCAATTGCTTACGTGAGGTAGATCCAAAGCACTGGAGCTAAAACCTATAAATCAGACATTTTCTCTGCCCTCAAGGAACTTGTAGTCTAGTGAGAAGAGGCAGACATAATAAAATGAATAGGTATCTTTCTAGAAGTATGTTCAGGTTATAGTGAAAAAGCAAAAGGAAGTCATCAATTCTGCTTGTGAAAAGTTGGGAGAAGCTTGTATAATTGGCTCTTGAACTTCATTATGTTAAATGAATAGGTGTTGAACAGGGAGGGGTGAGTGTTCCAAGCACTACGATTGGAAGCAGCATTAACAAAATAAAATTGAGAAGTGGATAATTGGTTACCGAGCAGGATGAAAAATCAAGTTTGAATAGGTAGTAGACTATGGAGGGTCTTTTGTCATGCTAAAATGTTTGTATTTTATTCTGTTAACAAATGGGCAAACTATTTAGCAGTGTTAAATGGGAGGATCATGAAGAAATAATGTTGCTGTCAGAGACACTTATTAGTGTGTGTGTTTTGAGAAGAGTGCTGGTAATAAAGCATATCTTCGGAATCTAAAATTGGCTGAAGGGTAAAATCACCTGAAGATTTCCATTCCACCACTGATGTATAGAATTAGAATTTCCATTTTATTCAAAAATTCGGATTCAGAAGTGGAATGTTTTTATTCTTTAAAGTGTTCCAGTGGGCAGCTGCAACAAAAGTAGTAAAGATTTCTTTTTTAAGATTGTATTTTTTTATTTGAGAAGAGAGATAGCATGAGTGGGGAGGAGAGGGAGAACAGGGAACCCAGTGCCAGGGTCTAACCATGACCCCGTGACCATGACCTAAGCGGAAAGCCAACGCTTAACTGATTGAACCACCCAGGCGCCCCAAGATTTCTGTTTTTAATGCTTTCTTTACACTTCCATGTTTCATATTGGAAATGCCTTTTTTTCTGCTAATCCATTTATTGAAAGGATTATAATTTTGAGTAGATAAGGTAAATAGTAGTTGTTGATTTTTTAGCTAAATAGTATTTTCTTATCCTTTTTGGATTGACTACACATGAACTCAACTGTTAGCAACTGAAATTTCTCTCTCCAACTCTCCTTTCATAAGGGTGGGGGAGATTAGGTGATGGTCTAGGGTTCTCTGCCGGCTGGGGCATTATCTAGCTGCCCAAGCTAGAGTGCTGAAGACTGAGCCTACAATACCCCCACAATATCTAGTATGTTCTGTTGATTTTTATCTTCCAGATATTTTTCCAGATTCTAACCCATTACCCCTCCCTCCATTAACATTTTATGTCTTAGGTTAGTTAAGGTCCTGGTTTCTTGCAAATCTGTTGCACTATTAACAGTACCTTCACCTGGGTCACAGTATCTCTAGTTTTAGTTCCCTGATACTAGTTCCCTACTTAGCTGTCAAAACCATCTCTTATATTTTATAATCCAATCAGATGTAAGGCACCTGTCACAGTCATTTTTAATCTGGGGGGGAATATGATTCTCTTGATAACGGATGGAAGCTATAGCCTCCAAAAATACTCAGAAGGGCATTAATTGCATTTCTTGGGCTTTGTGGAGGATCACCTTGAAGTTCTTTCATAAATCCGGAATTGTGAGGGTGCTGTAAGACCGTCTTGTTACTTTTTAATGCTGTTATATATTTGCTTGGAATGCTCATCCTCCTCTCCCATTTTTTCATTCCGAGGCTCTGCCCAGGTACATCTTCGAACCTCCCCACCGTGCCCACCACCACCACAAATAACTGGGCTAGGTAGACTTTCTCTCTGCTCTCTTAACACCTTTGTTAGACTTTTTAGTACCTTAAGAGTCTTGCCCTCTAGTGGTCTGAACTCATTTTGGGTCTACAGTTGTAGAACTTGCCTAAAGTAGGCATTCACTTTGTTTATTAAATAATTGAGTCAAGTCATGATTTTTCAAGCTTTCAGCAACATTTTCCTTTGTAAGTAAAATATTTACTATTACTATTTTTTTTTAGTTTCTCTGGAAGTTTAAAGATGCATATTATGTATACATTTTCTTTTTTATATTAATTTTAGAAGAGTTGATTCTAAGGTCTCTTCCAGATCTGAAATTATAATTTTACTTATGGGTATCTTCACAAATAAAAAACTTGAAGACTTTTCAGATTTATAGAATCTTTGATGTAACAGTTTGTCTGATTTCTGAAGTCTGAATATCCCCCTTTTTTTTTTTTTTAATTTTTAAAGATTTTACTTACTTGTCAGAGAGAGCATGCGTGTGCACATACAAGCAGGGGGAGAAGCAGGCTCCCAACTGAACAGGGAGCCCAGTGCAGGACCCAATCCCAGGATCATGACCTGAGCCTAAGGCAGATGATTAACCCATTGAACCACGGAGGCGTCGCTGAATGTCCATTTTCTTAAAATCTTGTTTAGCCAGTTCAGATGAATGTTTTCCATTTTGGGAAAAGGAACAGAAAAGTTTCCCAGCATCTGAAAAGACCAGTTCTAGAAATACTGAAAGCTTTTCATCAGTGTATTTTTTATATCTTCAGTGAATTCATCAGTATACTCAGTGGGCATTTAGAATGTTAAAGAAGAAACCAGAGGCAGAGATGGCGTGAGTTCCTTTGGAAACTACTTTAAGATTTTTATGTTTATTACTAAGATTTTCTTAATATATTTAGTTCAGCAAATAATACTAGCTGTTTGTTTTAGTGTTATGCCCTTATTTAAGCTCTGATTTACCCATGTGCCCAAATAATACTCCCCTTTGAGAGTACACATACTCTTGACTTGGAAAGCCTTCATTTTAAAGAGTATATTTAATAGGTGCTATAGAAACGAGGCACAGTCCTCTAATCAGTAGCGAAAAAGAAATTGGTGGTGGTGCTTATAAAAGCGAGGAACATTATTCTTTTAAAACATTAACAAGAAATAGTGGTTGAATAGTTGTGTTTGATTTGTATATTTTGTGTTAAAATAGAATGGGCAAATATTTTGGTGGATAGGATATTGTCTGAGTTATTTTTAAAAATTAGGACATTTGGTCTGATAATGGCTGAGAACTTCAGACTTGCCCAAAAAATGCAGAACACAGTGACCATCGCCTAAAATGACTGTATAGTTAGACACCGCCTCCTCCTTAAAGGTTTGAACTGCCAGATTTATAAACTTTAGGTGGCTTCTTGATTTGCAAATGCTAACTCACTGCTATCACAAATTCTTCGTGATGTGCTGCCAAATTTTGATCAGTGTTTAAAATTTTGCTTCTTCCAAGTGTTATATACTGTTATTGCAACATCAGAACTTTGAACCAAATGAGCTTTGCTGGACATGCATGGCATGCATATAGCAATGCTTAGTTTCAGGCCTGCATTAACGGAAGGTTTTCAACTTTGGACGTTTCTTTATTGAGTGGAAAGCATAAGCAAATTAGTAAAAAGTCTTACTTAAAGGGACATCAAGTAAATAGTACTCTTTTACAGAAGATACTGTAGCATTAATTGTAGTTTTTAGTATTGATTTAGATCTTTATATATTCATACATTTTCATTCCCTTTTGGTAAATAGTTTAAAATTTCACATTCACAACATACTGGTTTATGTACAAGCTCCAAGGTTAAAACAGTGTCTTTTTTTTAATCTCACTTCCTTCACTTCACACCTTCAAAAGCAAAAATTTGGGACTTGTGAGTTAATTTGTTTTGCTTACTTCCCTTAAACCTGCCAGTTGTTCATGAAGATTGGGTGTTTGGTAGGAGGTAAAAAGAGCTAATTTAGACCTTGAGACTTCATAGATAAGCATGGGGGGGAGTAGGATGTTACATACTAGGGCATTATGTCTGCGAGGCACTGGGAACTAGTAGACTGCTAAGGGTCATTTGGAAATGAAAAGAAAAATCTCTACCTCCCATGCATCCTTCTATAGTGATCATATACCCCAGACTTCCAGCGTTATCTGTACTATTCCATTACCCCTGTGGGATACTGAAGTGGCCTGGAATTCTTAATATTTGGTTTTTCAGTTGACTTCTCATACTTGAAAGCAACACAAAAATTCTTAAATGGATCATTGACCTAGTTTAGTTTCAAGGAAATTGATCTTATTTTATGTATGGCCTCCTGTGTTCAGTACTCAGACTTAACCTACTGTTTTTGTAATTTAGCCATACCCGTGTGGGGTTAAATGGAGTTGTGAGATTGTTTGGGAATCTCACCACCAATTAAAATATTATCCCCATGAAATTCTTTTGCAGTCTTAACTGTGTTCCCAACACCTTTCATTTTTTTTTTTTAATTCTTCCTCTCTCCTCTCCTCCAAGCCTATCTGTTTTCTCAGCATGTTTTACAATCTAGTATGTATCTTCCCATGTTTTTTTTCCCATAGTCATGGATGTTTGTCATTTACAGAAATGGCCTGTATTTAAATTATTATTTTATGCAAAGAAAATACAAATTTTTAATACTTTAGGGCCAGGAGTTTCAACCATCTTTTCTACCAGAAATATCTAAGAACATTTTTGAGTGCAAAAAATGATTACTTCATTTCTCTAACAGCCATTATTGTTTTTTGTTCTTTTTTTTAAAGATATTTATTTATTTATTTGACAGAGAGAGCGAGACCGAGACCGTGAGAGAGGGAACACAAGCACGAGTGGGTGGGAGAGGGAGAAGTAGGCTTCCCGCCAAGCAGGAAGCCGGATGAGGGGCTTGATCCCAGGACTCTGGGATCATGACCTGAGCAGAAGGCAGACGCCTAACAGCTGAGCCACCCCAGTGCCCCTCTAACAACCATTATTAAAGTGTGCTGTTATTTTATGGGAATTACCATAACTTAAGAGATGCTAAACAGAACTATAGTGAATACTTGTCAGATTGATAAGAAAATTTATAAACTTTTAAGAGTTTTGAGTTCCAGGGTGCCTAGCTGGCTCACGTGGTAGAGCATGTGGCTGTTCATCTGGGACTTGTAAGCTCAAGCCCCACATTGGGTGTAGCAATACTTAAAAAAAATAAAATCTTTTAAAAAAAAAAATACATAAGAGAATTTTGAGTTCAGGAATTTTACTTTACATTTACTATTTATGCCCCTAAAAAGACAAGGCATTTTGAAAGTTAATTGGGAAATTATATGGCTGGGTATTCCTATAGTTGAAACACATTTTCTTACCTGGGTCTTAACTTTATCTTTAGATTTAATTTCATTGACCTATTTGATTGGATGTTTGCCAAGACTAAAAATTTACCTTTTTAGTACTGTTAAATGGGATGAAGTACCCAATATTATAACTTAGATATTTTATAATTCAGTAGAGGGACTGTTGCATTCTTATCAGTTAGAGATAAGGCAAGCTAATTTGATTCCTATATATGAAAGTTTCTTTTCATAGGAAAGTAATTGCTATTTTAATTTTAAATCTGGATCCATGTCCTTGGCTTATACATGATACATGCTTTTTTTTTTTTTTTTTTAAGATTTGTTTGTTTGCTTGTTTATTTATTTGAGAGAGAGAGAGAGAGGAGAATTAAAGAGCACGAGAGGGGAGAGGTCAGAGCAAGAAGCAGAAGCAGATTCCCCACCGAGCAGGGAGCCCAATGTGGGACTCAATTCCAGGACTCCCAGGATCATGACCTGAGATGAATGAAGGCAGTTGCTGAGGCACCCTGATACATGTTATTCTTTAAATCAAATCCTGCTGATCCTTAATTCAGATGTGTTTGATTTTTCTTAAAATAGAAGTGGCTGGCACTAAATTTTTCGCACTTTTCTCCTCTCAGTATTTGGAATTGTGAACACTGCAGTGTCAATAAATCATGATTGCTAACAAAGTAGTGCATTTGATTAACGCTTTTTAAAAAGTTAAATTGATACTTTACTTCATTTGAGGATTTGTAAAAAGTAAATAAAATTTAATACTAATGTTTTCCATCCAATTACAGGAGACAGAAATACCATCAGAGGAGGGGTACTGTGACTTTAATAGTAGGCCAAATGAAAACTCTTATTGCTATCAACTTCTTCGACAACTAAATGAACAAAGAAAGAAAGGTATTCTTTGCGATGTCAGCATTGTGGTGAGCGGAAAAATCTTTAAAGCTCATAAGAACATCCTGGTTGCAGGCAGCCGTTTCTTTAAGACTTTATATTGCTTTTCAAACAAAGAAAGCCCTAACCAAAACAATACTACCCATTTAGATATTGCTGCAGTTCAAGGTTTTTCAGTCATCTTGGACTTCTTGTATTCTGGTAACCTGGTGCTCACAAGCCAAAATGCCATTGAAGTGATGACAGTGGCCAGCTATCTTCAAATGAGTGAAGTTGTTCAAACTTGCCGAAATTTCATTAAAGATGCCTTAAATATAAGCATTAAATCAGAAGCTCCAGAGTCTGTAGTTGTGGACTATAATAATAGAAAACCTGTTAATAGAGATGGTCTGTCTTCATCACGGGATCAAAAAATTGCCAGTTTTTGGGCAACTCGGAATCTTACCAATTTGGCAAGTAATGTAAAAATTGAAAATGATGGTTGTAACGTCGACGAGGGCCAAATAGAAAACTACCAAGTGAATGACAGTAGTTGGGTCCAGGATGGTTCACCTGAATTGGCTGAAAATGAATCTCAAGGTCAAACAAAAGTGTTTATTTGGAATAATATGGGCTCCCAGGGAATTCAAGAGACTGGCAAAACAAGGAGGAAAAACCAAACTACAAAGAGATTTATTTATAATATACCACCTAATGAAACAAATTTAGAAGATTGCTCAGTGATGCAGCCACCTGTTGCCTATCCAGAAGAAGATTTATCCTTCATCAAGGAAGAACCAGGTAAATATTTTATATACAAAGGTATCTCCGTTTTCATGCTAATTAACTATGATTAGTTGGATATAATTGGTTGGATATAATAATCGAGGTATATTTGTAAAGTATTTCTTAAACTATAGAAGTAATACACAGATACTGAATTTGAGTGTTTATAATAGAAGGGAGAAGATAACTCAAACAATAATGTAATTTTGGTATGTTTTTTCTCTCCACATGTGTATGTGAGTTTTTCAAAGTTGGTGCTAATAATCAGGTTATTTGCTTATATTACTTATGGCGTGTGGACTCTTCTTCATTTGTAGTTCTTTGACTTCTCTGATCTTTGGTCTCTGATCACTTTTTTTGTACCCAGTGCTGCAAAAGATATAATGTAATCTTAGTTAAAATCTTAGTTGTAATATATAATCAGTTTGTCATTTCAGAATATTTTTTAAGACCTAATGAACATTTTTCCCAGTTTGGGGTGTTTTTTTTTGGGTAATTAAACATTTAAGTGTTTTTTAGAATTTTGCAAATGACAGTGGGATTATTCCAATTTGTTTAGACCTACTGTTCTTACCATAAATCTTACAGAAGCTGAAATGTTTCAAATTTGTCCCACTGTCCCCTCATTTTCATTCTCATTAATGAAGACAGGACTCTGAGATATTTCTCCTCACTATGTAACTAAAAGAATATATACAAAATCTGCATGTCACAGTTGTACTGTGGACTTTTTTTTAATGGGTTTTAATGGGGTGGGAGACCATTGTTACAGTGTATAAATAGAAACATTTGAAACTTAATTGCCTTTGCTTAACTTAATTATACTTGAAGAAGTAGCCCTGTGGATTTGAGGTTTTCCTATGCAGACCCCAGACTTACGGTATATGTCTACCACTGTCACATATGATTCAGTGTTTGTTTGGCTGCCTCAAAGCTCTTAACTATTCAGTGTCTGATTTACATCATGGTGATTATCTAGGGATGGAATACTTTGTTAAAAAGAATCACTGTTTTTAGTTCTACAGGACAGAATGCCATAGTAATCCTATGAAATGGTTTCTCTGGCCTTTTAGGTGTGGATTTCGTTCCCATTGGTTTTTGGATTTACTTGGGTGAAAATCAGCATATTTGCATAATGAATATGATTTAGTGATCTTTTCCCTCATACTTGTTGACTGTTACATAATTAAATCCTCAGAGGCAGTTTCTTTTAAGTATTAAGGTAGATTTTCATAGCATCGCTTTATTTTGGCTTTTTAATACAGAAGACCTTGAAATTCTCAAAGATGAGCTACATTGTTTTTCTGCTGCAGAGATTAATCACTTTATAGTATGGTGGGAACCTTGTGTTTTTTTAAAATACACACATGCACGTGGGCACACACACGATTTAAGGGATAAGCAGGTTTTGGGGGTAGTATTGGCAAAATCGATCAGAGCTAACCCTTTCTTAATGCCACATACAATTGAAATAATTCAAAGGAAAGCACTACTATTGAGTCACAGTGCATAATTTACAAACTGCTTTTAAAAAAAAGTTATTAAAGCACAAGCAGGGGGAGCAGCAGGCAGAGCTAGAAGGAGAAGTGGGCTCCCCGCTGAACAGGGCCCGACATGGGGCTTGATCCCAGGACCCTACTGAGCCACCCAGCCACCCAATGCATACTTTTAAAAAACAGCATTACTAGCTATTGTTTTGGCAAGCACTCCCTCAGCTGAGTTTGTATCAATGGAATAGATGTATCATAAATTTTTGGCAGTATACTATGCTTTCAACATCTCTTACATCTTACAACTTATAAAAATTCTATCACGTTAGGGGTATCACTTTGGTGTCTGAACCTTGCCTAACTGACATTTTATCAGTGATAACGCTATATTCCAGCTGTTAAACTTATTGCAGCTTCTCAGTGCCTCTAAATCCAACGTCATTGAGTACCAGGAAATGGGGTGTCTTACAAGGATATTATGATTAGGACATAATATGATACAGAGCCAGGGTTTGGCAAATTTTTACTGTAAAGAACCAAACAGTAAATATTTCTGGTTTTGCTGGTCATAAAGTTACTTAACTCTGTACCATTGCAGCCCGAAAAATGTCACAGACATTAAGCCTGAAAAATGTCACAGACATTAAGTACACACAGAAGATCATGAATATGCTTCAGTAAAGCTTTATTGCCAACCCTTGGTATAGAGCAGTGGGTCTTTATCTTTCTTGACGGCATATTGACATTACTTGGGAACTTTGAAGACCATGATGCTTGGGTCTTTGCAGTAGATATTGAGTTAACTGGTTCTGGGATGTTGCCTGGTTGTTGGAATATTTATAAGCTCTGTAGGTGGTTACACTGTGAATGAAGTTTGAGATCCACTGACAAAGAGGAATGAGCCAAAATTGAGTCATGATTTGAAGGATGAGCTCTGTACTTAACTGTGTGACTGTGACCAAATTAAATTAACTCCAGTATTCAGTTTCCTCATCTTTAAAGTGTGATACTTATTTTAAGGAATTAATTAAGAAAATTAAATGACAGAAGCACAACTGTCAAGGTCATTATAGATCCCCTTAAAGTGGGAGATTTGAGATTATTTAAAATGAGTTTTCCAGTGCAGTATGCTTTCTACTAGATTGTAGAAGTTATTTTATTTTGAGCCAAAATTTGTTCTTTTGAACTTCATGATTCTGCCATTTTGAGTAGTATAATCTGACCTAACCTATTGACCTGATAACCAACCCTTCAGATATTATAGATAACTTATTAAACTAAGTGAATTCCTTATGAATTCCAAGCCCCTTTACCATCTTTCTTACAATCCACCAGTTTTTTTTTTTTCACCCAGAAATTTTGGTGTACAAAATTAACAACTCTGGAGGCAAATTCTAACCGATACAGAACACAGTGGGTCTGTGTTGATCAAGGTTAAGGCCTGTCTCAAGGTCATTCAGCTAGTAAAAATAGAGGCAGGTTTCATGTTTAAGACCGGCTTACATTAAAACCTTGCAATTAATGAACTGGTAGACTGTCTTAAAAAAAAAAAAAAATTGGTCCCTTTTAAAACCACAGACATTTTTATGAACTGCACCATCATTGGTTATACTTTGATTTCCACTTACTGAGAAAATACTGATAATGTTTAGTGATACAAATGATTTTAATAAATTTAAAGTTCTGTAGGCAAATATCTGAAAAGACAGTAAATTATTTATATGGCCTATGAGCAATGCTTGGCATATTTGGACTTGTGGATCCCCTTAAGAACTGTGACTTCCCCAGACTCTTAAGCCTAGAGTCTGGGGTGCCTGGGTGGCTCAGTTGGTTAAGCGACTGCCTGACTGCCTTTGGCTCAGGTCATGATCCTGGAGTCCCTGGATGAGTCCGCATTGGGCTACCTGCTCTGCGGGGAGACTACTTCTCCCTCTGACCCTCCCCTCCTTCTCATTCTCTCTTTCTCTCTCAGATAAATAAAATCTTAAAAAAAAAAAAAAAAAAAGTCTAGAGTCTGTAAACCACAGCTCTAAATAATATCTTCTTGCCACATACTACTGAAGCTCATTTTTAGATGCCTCATAGAGAAATGTTTTAAGATACCAAGATAAGATGGTATACCCAGAAATATCAGGGATTTTATTTAGATTTTTTTTTAATTTTAAACTAGTATATTCATTATTTGACTCACTACTGCAGTTTGCTTCAAATAATTTTTTTATATATGAGGGTATTTGAAAGTATAACTTAGGAAAGGTTAGAAACTTCTGTCCTTTTTCTGTTTTATTGGAGTTTATGGGAAAATTAAAACTGTCAGAAAAAAAATTCTAGGTAATAAAATAGGAAAAGAGGTGTTATTAATGGGTTTCTCTGGTAGTATAAAAATTTCAAATCCTTGTTTTACTGATACACAACCAGAAAACAAATGTCTGCCAAATAAAGTATTTAAAGATATGAGATTAGGAATTATAGGAGTAAACATAATACCTAAGTTGTTTTACAGAGTGTGTTCCCACATGCTGTTGCCTTTAATCAGAGCAAGTCACGTGTTACTTACTGTTGATCTTTTGATGCTCTGGGATTATTTTCTGAATCTAGATTTTTCAGTTATGTCAGCCACACAAGTTGCACCCATTGTAAATAACTGCTCTGCATGTGTACACATACATTTAATTTTTGCGTGCATACGTAATTCATTTTGAACAGACATTTTTTAAATGACAAGAAACATCAGGAAAACAAATAAAATACAGCAATAAAGAAGTTAAGTGTGCTAGTAGAGTGTTAATATAGTTGTCCTAATTAAGCTTTTAATTGGCTCTAAGATGCTAAGCAGCCTCTCAAAGGAGGAAACATGCCAGTTCTGGAAGATGATAAACTTCTCTGGTACTGAATTTTGGGTTTTTATATAGTTGATACCATGTAGCATAATAATATCCTCAAAAACGTTTTTAGTAAACGAAGCAGACATTATATAATTGATTTTTTTATCTTTAATAATACAAGCTGATAAAATTCTGTATAGATGATTTTTTTTCTTAATGTCATACACTATTCAGATGCAAGGTGATTTTACTTGCGCAAAGAATTTAGAGTTATTATTTTTTTTAAATAGACTTTTTAAGATTTTATTTATTTGACAGAGATCACAAGTAGGCAGAGAGGCAAGCAGGGAGAGGGGGAAGCAGGCTCCCTGCTGAGCAGAGAGCCTAACATGGGGCTTGATTCCAGACCCCGAGATCATGACATGAGCCGAAGGCAGAGGCTTTAACCCACTGAGCCACCCAGGCGCCCCTAAAAGTTCCTTGCTTTCATCTATACTTCAGGGGAAAACAGTATTAAAACATTAACAAATTTTTATTAATCCTTACAAGTAGAGTTGAAATCAGGTTTCATTTTACAGTTTCAATTTGTATATTTGCCTTTTGGTTAAAAAGCACATAATTTGAATATTTAGAAGACAACCTTGAACAGAAAGCCCGAGCTGAATATCTTTAAGATATTCTAATGAGTCATATTTGAAGCAATGAATTATTCTATTTATAGTCAACTCTTTAGAGTTCTATCCAGAACTTATGCTCTTCTATGTTTTGGATGGTAATTGATACTTGACATTACTTTCAGATGTTGCAGAATCCTAAAATGCTTTCTAAATGATTAAATTTTTATAATTTTGAAAACTGGCCATTTGACACTACTATTTTGACCATGTCCTATAAATTTACTGTATAAACTATTTAAAATATGTTTAAAAACCATGGAACTTGGCTTTGTTTAAGGAGATGTGGGCTTTCAACTGTTTTACTTGACTGTAACTAGCCTTGAGTGTATCCCACATTATGACACTAATGGGCAGAAAGAAAAATTTCATAATTCTGGCATCTTGAAATGAGTAAAAACTATCCAGAGCTTTTTCTCTTAATCATTTTGGCAACAAAACCCAATCCGCAGCAGCAAAACCAGCTATTTATATCTTTTACTCATTTCTTTAAATGTGAATATTCATGTTTTGTGCAGAAATACTGTTCTGATTATAGGATGCTACCCTAGACCCCACTGGGAGTATCGTAGTTACTCTTCTCCTAAAATCTGAAAATTACTGCATCCTACATCTTACTCTAAGCATTTCAGATAAATTTATGGATCTGGATTAGTTTTTCTTTGTTCTTTAATCTTAGGGGGTTCCAGATGTTCTCCTCTACCTTTCAGGCATCCTTTTGGTTGGATGTTATGAAGGATGCGCTACAAATGGCAATGTTAAATCACTTTCCTTCAGAAACTGTTAGAATTGGGTATTAAATGGTAGTTTGAAAGCCTGATGTTCATTTTAAAAAATAAAGGTCCATCAGTACTTTATGGGCTATAAAATATACTAATACATAAGAATCTTCCAATGTTTAATCTTAAGAGGATGACAGTAGGTAGTAGGAATATTTTTTTTTTTTTTTTTAAGATTTTATTTATTTGACAGAGATCACAAGTAGACAGAGAGGCAGTTAGAGAGAGAAGCAGGCTCCCTTCTGAGCAAAGAGCCCGATGCGGGGCTCAATCCCAGGACCCTGAGATCATGACCTGAGCCGAAGACAGAGGCTAACCCACTGAGGCACCCAGGCACCCCAGTAGTGGGAATATTCTGACATCTTTTTACCCTTCTTTACTTTTCTTCTGCCAAGTATTCCTTTTCCTTCCCTATCTGCCATGTTTATCCCAAGAGATGAAGGTACTTATTATTACCTACAAGTTACAAACACTAAAGAAATAATCTGTGTGGCCAGACCTGGTATTGAAGAAGCCTGTGGAAAAGCATTTTTTGAGTTCTGCCTGCTCAAAATATCAAGTTATCTAAACCCTTTAAGTGTAGATCCTTGAGAGATCTGTAAAACTGAAATTTTAATTTCTGGTATCATCTTAATATTCTGGGGTGTCTTAAGTCTTCATTCATCATTTTACATTTCCAGAAAAGTTACATTATAATCAAATGCTACTTTCCTGGGATACCAAAATATCTTTCCACATCATAATAGGAAATTTAGTAATGAAATTTTTTTTAAATCCCCCCAAAAGTAAGCATCTTGCCAGATGTCAAGATTGAGGAGCTGTGGGGTAGAAACATAACCAGTGTCATGTGACCAATGTTAAAATAGTAAGTATGGCAAGGGGTGCAATGGGAGACTTGGTGAAAGCTATATAGAGAAGGCAGTAATAAGAATTGGATCTTGTGGGACGCCTGGGTGGCTCAGTTGGTTAAGCAGCTGCCTTCGGCTCGGATCATGATCCCGGCGTCCTGGGATCGAGTCCCACGTCGGGCTCCTTGCCGGGGAGCCTGCTTCTCCCTCTGCCTGCCATTCTGTCTGCCTGTGCTCGCTCGCTCTCCCTCTCTCTCTCTGACAAATAAATAAATAAAATCTTTAAAAAAAAAAAAAAAAAAAAAAGAATTGGATCTTGTGTAGGAGTTTCCCAGGAGAGGGAGAAGGGCATTCACTGACTACAAGGTGGCAGGAAGTCAGGGCAAGCAGGTTAAAGAATAGAAAGAATGTAATGGGGAATGAGGTTGCGTAGATACCTAAGAGCCAAGTTGTGATCTCTTTGTTCTGCACGGTAAATTTGTGGATTTTTACATACTGAGGCCATGGGAGATTTTTTTTTTTTTAAAGGTTTATTTATTTATTTGACAGAGAAATCACAAGTAGGCAGAAGTAGGAAGAGAGGCAGGCAGAGAGGGAGAAGCAGGCTCCCTGCTGGGCAGAGAGCCCGATGCGGGGCTCAATCCCAGGACCCCGGGATCATGACCCCAGCCGAAGGCAGAGGCTTAACCCACTGAGCCACCCAGGCGCCCCTCATGGGAGATTTTTAACTAGAGATTAGGTCTGTTTATATTTGCCTTTGGGAAAAAACATTTGGAGGGTGTTCATGGATTAAAGTTGGGGGAGTGATCTGGATAGACCTTTTAAGGACTAATGAGAGCAGAAATAACAGCCTTGTTTGGGTAGTGCAAAGAAGAAACAGTAGATCTTAGTCTAAGATGGGGCAGTCACTTGAGTCAGTGGGGTGTGAATGGAAACTACTATATGTTGAGTCTCTAGGCTGCTGTAGGAACTGTCAGGGATGCTTTATATAATATATTTATTTGCAAGTGAAGTTAGTCCAGTGAAAAGTGGAAAAAAACCAGATCACAATGAGTAAAGAAGAAAAATTATACCTGTTTATGAAAAACAAAATAGTTCTGAAACTGTCTTCAGAGAAGAGAAACTTGATGTTGGTATATATTTAAGTGAAAATGAAAGTGGGGAAAGATCTTACTGAGTCTCTTGAGCTTTGTGCAATGGAGTTATTTCTAAAACCTTGATTTCTTTCTTCTCTCATTTCATTCCTAAGAATATTTGTCTTTTAAGAAAAAAAATTTTTTTAAATGATTTTTTTAAAAGATTTTATTTATTTGACAGACAGTGAGAGAGGGAACACAATGCGGGGTGGGGGGGGTCGGGCAGGGAGGGATGTAGAAGCAGGCTGATGGCAGGCAGGGCTCCATCCCAGGACTCTGGGATCATGACCTGAGCTGAAGGCAGCCGTTTAATGACTGACCCACCCAATCACCCTTAAGAAAATCTAAGTTGGTCTGCACCTGCCTCATGTTTGGAATTTTGAGAACCAAAAGAAAATCAGGGAAACCTTCTTCCCAACTTAGTTCTGTTTAGCACTTCGAGTCAGGTGCTGTGCTACTCCCTACCAGAGATCTGGAAGCACTGCTAACCTGTGATCCCAGGGAAACCTGTAACCACAGGCACCAAGATTAACCTCACTTAATGACACCTAGATTTATATTCTACTTACATTTTACTCAGTATACTGATGTCACTTTTCACAGCAGCTTTGTGAAGTGTGCAAACATTACTACTCTTTTTTATGTGAGGAAAATAAAGTCGATTGTTAAAATTTTGAGGAGTAGGAACTGAGATTTGCTTTATCATTCCTTTTCTTCCCATCACATGTTAATCTGGTTTTTTAAAAATCCATGAATAAGAAGTCTTTTTAAAAAACGTGCAAAATATGGTTAATCTGAATTCTTTTAAAATGAACCTGAAGACTGCTTTCAAGGATAGACAAAAATGTATGAACTGTAAAGAACAAGAATAGCTGATATCTTGGTACACTTAAGATTTTGGAAATGGTTTTATTAAATAAAGAAGTTAGTAAAGTGAGTGTTGGTTTATCCCAGAGTGTAAGGTTTATTTTTTCATTTAGCAAAAAAGTATATGAAATATCACTAGGAAACTAAATTAAAGATGGGTGTACTTCTTCGCTTTTATTTCTAGCATTGCAGATGTGGGGTTTTGTTGTTGTTTCGGGTTTATTACTTAGTATGTGCCAGGTCCATAGCTTTGGTAGATCATTGTTACCTCCTGAAACTGTTTTAATAGCTCTTCAGAAGGTCTTTTGTTGTTAGCAGAGATATCTTAGCCCTTTTTGCTAAGTTTAAATGAAGTGAAGGATTTCTTTCCATAGAAAGGTCACGAACGTCAAAAACCAAGTATAGAAGAATTAACTTTTTAATCCTATAATTTGGAGAAAAAGATGATGACCAAGAGTTACTGCTTTCACTTCCTAGGGAAGCAAAATTCATTTCTATTTCAAGTGAATGGTTGGTTGCCTCACTTCTATCCCACTTAACATCAGCTGATTAAAATGAGTTTCTAGGCAGTTTGGCTGATTTCAAATAAGCTACAACAGTGATATGATGTATTGGTTCCTGAGTTAAGTGTGCTATTTATGAAAGTTACTGTCAACCTAGAAGAGCTCACTGTTCTGAGCTTTGTTTTTGATACAATAACTAAGTGATACCTTTCAAAAGAGTTTGAGAGAAAAACACGGTACAAAGGAAGAATATATTTGTCATTTCAGGTTGAGGTGTTCCGTGCTTAGTATAGGATTAAAGATCACAAATTAAATTCTGATACTAAAGGGGTAGGGTTAGGAGACAGGAAATGTCTATTTTAAGAACTAGCTGAGGAAGCCTTCAACAAATCACTATAGAATGTTACATAAATAGAAGCACCCTGCCTGTATTTACAAACCCACTTCGCAGAATTTTAAGAAGTGCCCTCTGAACAGACTGTACACTCTAGAATAGTGACTTTTTTTTTCCCCCTAAGATTTTACTTGAGAGAGAGAGCATGAGCTGGAAGAGATGCAGAAGGAGAAGCAGGCTCCCGGCTGAGCAGAGAGCCTGATGTGGGGCTCAATCCCAGGACTCTCAGATTAATAACCTGAGACAAAGGCAGATACTTAACCAGCTGAGCCACCCAGGCGCACCTGGAATAATTAGTTTTTTAAAAGATACTGGGAAACCTAGTACAGTTGTTGAATATTGATTTAAATTTATTATGGAAATATATTCAGCTTTTCATAGGAAAATAAAGCCACTAAATTTTAGTTAATCATTTTCAGTTTGTGGTTATATTTTAGTGTTACTATAGACCAGAAAACTGAAAAAGTATTCTTTAAATACCATTAATTAAAACTAAACTACTAATAGAGGTTGCAGAGAGAAGAATATTCAAACCAACATTTATTTGAAAAGCATTTTGTCAGGGTGCCAGGGTGGCTCAGTTGATTAAGCTCTGCCTTCAGTTTTCAGGTCATGATCTCAGGGTCCTGGGATCAAGGCTAGAGTCAGGCTCTCTGCTCAGCAGGGCATCTGTTTCTTCCTCTGTGCTCTTCCTCCTTCTGTCTCTTTTTATCAAATAAATAAAAATCTTACAAAAAAAGTGTCTTGTCATGCATTGTGATGAGTGCTGGGAAAATAAAACCTAATGAGTACCCCTCCTCTCACGGGACAGGTAAAGGAGTCTCTTTGCTGTTGCTCTTCTCCACCTGAAGTACTTTTTCATTCTCCTGACTTCCAAGCCATTTACTCTAGGCAATAATCTCACTTTTTAAAACTCTTCAGCTTTTATTTTCCCTGTAAGGTGGTGGTAGATGCTGTCCTTAAGTACCTGTCTTCAAACTTCTCTCTATATGTTGATTGTCTTTGCTGTCTCCTAAAATACCCACACATTTGCTTCAGGATTCCAGAATCCTTCTCTTTGAATTTCTTCAGTACTTTTAACTTGTCCCTTTCTTAGTGATTTCATTTCAGCATTTAAATGTTTATTACTTCACCTTTTAAAAAAATACTCTTATTCTGTGTCTCACCCCTTGCAACCAAATTTCTCAGTTTATATTATGTAATTCTTCATCTTCTATTCACAATACAGGCCACTCTAAGTTTTTTCACCTTGCCCCACTGATGTACCAGTGTCACTTGTTCTGAGATCACCAGTGACCTCCTAGGTGTTCAGCATTTGTTGAATGAAAGTATTGCATGTTTCAGTCCCTAGCTTAAATTTTTGGCAGCATTGTTATGATGGACTACTTCTTGAAATAACTCCTTCCTTAAAATCTGTATCATTTTCTGGTTTCTTAAATGCTAGGATTCCTCAACATACTGGTCATAGTTTTTTTCTCATAGTCTCATCTGTTTAATTCCATGGCCTTATTTACCACACATATTCTAACAACTCATTTTTATCACCAGTTTAAGCATTATATCTGTATAGCCTTTGGTGCTAATTTTCCACTTAGGAGCTTTAAACGAAAAAAAAAAAAAAATTAAAATTTTGAGTGTTTGTTACATACCAGGTAGAGCTGAGTGCTTTTCTTTATTATCATTTGGTCCCTGGATAATAATAAATATAAAGTGCATAGATCTTTCCCTGATAATTTCCCTACTCTTATAATAAAACAGTTCTCAATCTTTAGTAGGCTTTATAAAGTGCAGATTTCTAGGCCCCACTTCCACAGTATCTGATTCTGTAGGTTGGGATGGGGCCTGAAATTTTACATTTCTAGCAAGTTCCTGGATAATGCCCATGGTGCAGATTTGGGAACTACACTTTGAGGACCACTGCATTTAAAAAGCAAAATAACCTGCTTCACAACTGTCACATAGCTGGGATATGACAGAGCTGAGACTTGGTCCCAGGTAGTATCTAGTGTTTACCCATTTAACCTACTTTTCCCACTCCAAACATATAAACTCCTCTTTGTTAGGTGTGTCAGACTGTGTCTTCATAACTACCTAAAACTGGTCCTTTTTCTTTTATAATTTTTTTTCTTTTCTTTTTTTTAAGATTTCATTTATTTATTTGACAGAGATCACAAGTAGGCAGAGAGGCAGGCAGAGAGAGGAGGAAGCAGACTCCCTGCTGAGCAGAGAGCCCGATGCGGGGCTCTATCCCAGGATTCTGGGATCATGACCTGAGCGGAAGGCAGAGGCTTTAACCCACTGAGCCACCCAGGCGCCCTACTGGTCCTCTTTCATTAGTATTAGTATAGGATGGAAGCTTCCCTCATTACTTTCAAACCCTGCCTCTCCCATATTCAGTCTCACCAAGAGCTGTCAGTTCTTCTTCCACAACTACTTTCTTCCATTTGCTGTTGCCATCAACCAAGTCAAGGCCACTACTGGTTCTCATCTGGATTTCTAAAATAGCTTCCTAACTAGTCTCCCTGCATCTCCTTTTGACCTCCTTTAATCATTCATACAATACCAGCCATAGTCTTTTTAAAAGGTAAATGAGATTAATACTTTGTTTAAAATCCTTTCACTGGTTTTAGATTAAAGGCCAAAATCTTTACAATGGCCTGTAGTGCTCTTAATTATGCCTGCTTGAGGATCATTTATACTGTTCTTTCTCTCCTTAATTATGCAATTATGTAATCCTACTGGCCCATTAGAATATAAGAGCTAGAACTATTTAGTGTTTTGGGGTTTTGTAACTATGCACTAGAACCATTACTGGGTGGTATTCTGTTGTATAAATGTACCACGGTTTTATTTGCCCACCATCAATTGTTTTTTTGAATCAAGTACCTGCTGTATATGTAAAAAGGAATTCGCGTGTTTTTTCTTCTTTGGTTTTTTTTTTTTTTTTTGAGACTTATGACAGAGGACAGATTGTCCATAAAAAGTGGCATTTTAAAAATGTCTTCATATACTTTTTTAAAGATTCTATTTATATATTTGAGAGGACGAGTGGGAGGAGGGGCGGAGGGAGAAGAGTACTCGCTGTGGAGCAGGGAGCCCAACCTGGTACTGACCCCAACATTCTGGGTTCATAACCTGATTTGAAGGCAGACGCTTAACCAACTGAGCCGCCCAGGCGCCCTGTCTTCAGATACTTTCAATTTGGGGGAGTAGATAGTACCAGTGGGATGATGCTAGGTGCACTAGTAGGAGCCCGACGAATATTAGGACCCTGTATTCTAAACTACGGAGTTTGAAGGTAAGCCTAAACGCTGTGGTGAACCATTGAAGATTTTAAATTAAGGGAGCAACTTAGGATTTATGTTTTAGGAGAATCTTTCTGGCATGATGACTATAAGTACTAGCATTGTATTTTGAAGCAAGGAGACCAAGAAACTATTTCAGTAATTCACTAATCCAAGAGAATGGTGATGGGTACCTGAATTAAGGCAGTGGTGGAGAAACAGAAGGAATGGAACAGATTCAAAAGAAAAGATTGTAACCAAAAGTATTCATCTCATTAGTATATCTTTTAAGCTGCCTCTCACATCCTTTCCATACTTCAAGATTAAGGAATTAGTTCTTCTCTTAAGTCTACTCTTCTAGCTTTAATTTGTCTTTTTCACTTCTGAATCAATACAAAAACAGTAATGTTTTATACATCTAGTACTTAATACTAACAGTAGCAGCTGTCATTGGGTGCCAAACTCCTTAATTTGTAACACTTGACTTGCATTATCTAATTAATCTCTCTTTTAAAAGATTTTATTTACTTATTTGAGAGAGAGCAAGAGAGCACTAGCAGGGGGGTACAGCAGGGAGAAGAGAAGCAAACTCCCCGCTGAGCAGGGAGCCTAATGTGGGAGTCAATCCCAGGAGCCTGAGATCATGACCTGCGGCAAAGGCAGCAGGCAGGCTCAGCCGACTGAGCCACCCAGATGCCCCTAATTTAATTTCTATATCAAATCTATGATGTGGTTGGAAACATATACCAGGAAGCTGAGGCATATCCTCACATAGCCAGTAACCTATACACCCTGCCTCTTAAAGCTTATTCTTACCCAGTACACTCTTCTTACTGTTGAGTGTGCATTTGTTCTTGTGGTTGAAACCATGTCTTAGGGTTTTGTGCCTTAATAGCATTAAACACATAGTAGATACTATAACTTGCAGATATTTTTCTATTTAGTCTCCATAAGAAACGGTACCAAGAAAGGAGTGGTTCATGATGGCTATAGGGTGGTTGTAAATAACAGATTATTCTACATCTCCTTTTCAGATCTGGATGGTGCTCTACTCTCAGGGCCAGATTGTGATAGGAATGTGAACACAAATTTATTGGCTGAAGCCGGCTCCAGTCAGGATGGAGGTGATGCTGGTAGGTACAGTAGGATTTTAGTAAGAGTATATTATAAGAGAATTTGAAGATGGGGAAGTGTTTGTGTACATGATTAAGGACCTGTTGCAATTTCTTTCCCCTAAAGGAGAGTATAAATGTAAATACCTTAAACCTGTGTTAGCTGTGTTTATGATAAGACTTTGGAAGCCTTATAATACAAATGGAAGGGTGTTCATTATTGGTTGAGGGAGCCACTTATTTAGGGCTTTAAAAATTCTTAAATATCAAGTAATTAATAGAGCTGGTGACTTTCTGCTAGTATATACGTAGCATGAAAATGGTCATTATCCAAATAGTTGATTAATGTATTTAACTGACATTGATGTAAAATAAAAGTATGGTTGGTAATGGAGATAGAAAATGTTAATTCTAAATAGCAATATTTCTTTCAGTTGTACTTTGGGGGGAGTATCCTACACATAGAGGCAGAGAGTCCGTAGATATTCCAGAGAACAACATGAGTATAAATAAATTGGGAACAGAAAAAGCTTTCTTTAGAGAAGAATGCCAAGCTAATAAATACAGAATGACAATTGAAAAAAATACCCCACAGGAGATAATTCAAGATCATCTGTGGATGTTAAGCCACTATTGATGGGCTTATCACAATGATTGGGCAAAAGGCTGTTGTAATAGCATATTCACATGGTCCCCATATAATTTCATAGATTACTTCAGTTACAAAGAGGGAAAGATTGCTTTATAATAAAAAAAATTGGAAAAACCATGCCTCTTGTCATAATGCACTAGCCACCACACGACATCACTCGTAATATTCTTGCCAAAAGGTTTAACCCAAATCTAATCATGAGGGGGGAGAACATCAGACTGGTCTACACAAATCCAGCTACTCTGGATTTTAAAATGTTAAGGTCATGAAAAACAAGCAGAGGAACCACTAGATTGGAGCAAACCAACTAAATGCCTTGTCAGTCTTGATGACATCAGGGTTCTAAAATGACTAGGGGGCATTTGGGGAAAAGTTGGGAATTTGAATGAATAATATGGATTAAATGATGGACAATTTTAAATTTCTCAGATGTGGTTATGTAGGAGAAAGTTCTAGAAGATAGTTGCTATATTGAGGGGTGAAGCAATGATGTAAAGATTTTCAAATAATACATAAAAGGTGTGTGGATTCATAGAAAGCCCATGTGGCAAAACTAACATTTGTCAAAAGATACACAAAGGGATATAGATGTTCATAGATTAAACTTCTCATAGCTTTGGAATTCTTTAAAAAATTGATGGGGAGGGGGGCAGCTTAGGGGTACTCCGTTTTCACAGGCTTCTGAATATAGTATGCACTGACCATAGTTAAGCCATGTAATTTTGAAGGAAAGAAATGGCCTTAAGGTGGTTTCTCTTAATTGTTGAAACTAATTTACAGAAAGTTTTTGAAATGAGGCATTTACAGATCCATATAGGTTGAATTTTGAAGACTTTTTCCTTATACAAAAAATCACGAGTAGTACAAGGTATTTTATTTTCGGTTTAGAAATCTGGTTGAAGAATGGGTTTAGACAGGGTATGTGAATTCATACACAATTTTCATTTCCCCACATAAATATTTTCAGTGGCGAGTGGTCCATATAATTTATCTCCTTTTCAAAAAAAGTAAACTCTTGATTTAGAGTCATTTCTCTTTAGGGGACATTTTGATCCATTTTTGTTTTTGCAACTGAGACCAGCCTTTGTCTTCTGATTTTGACTTCAAAAGAACGCGGCTTTCTTTTTAGTTTGCCATTATTGGAAGAACGTACCCTGAAGGATACTACTGAGCAGTGAGCACAATTTTCAAGTAGAACTTGAATGACCTTAATGATCTTTCAGTGATTGAATTACAAAAGCAATACCTTTGTCAATCTGCTCATATACTTCTAAATAAGTAACCTCTACTGTTTAAAGAATTTGGCCAGATGAAAGAAGTTTGGGATGAGGTTTTTTGCGTTACCATTTTGTATTCTAGATACGCTGTCTCCTGTCTGTTACCATGGATGCTTTTTATTAATCTATGCTATAGGTTACCCAGAGAAACATAGAATTTCAAGTATTAGGAACTTCTAATTCTGAATTTTGGGTTATCAATTTTTAATTTTTTTAAAGATTTTTTTTTATCTGAGTGCAAGCATGAGTAGGGGGAGTGGTAGGGGGTGAGGGAGAAGCAGACTCCCCACTGAGAAGGGAGTCTTATGTGTGGGGCTTGATCCCAGGACTCTGACATGGACCTGAGCTAAAGGTAGATGTTTAACTGACTTAGCCACCCAGGTGCCCCCTATAAATTATTTTAGGGCTATTCTGTTCTTATATGTAATGATAATACTAACTTGAGGGTCTTAACATATCCAACTTGATTTCTGGCAGTAGTTTTTTACAAGTATTTTGAGCAAGTCAAAAAAACATACGTGTTAGTATTTGCTAGGTAATACTCAACAAATAACTGAAGGGGTGTATACTTTGGACATTAGAAATACAAAGGTGAGTAAAACAGGCACAGCCCTTGCTCTCAGAGCTTAACTTTTTTGCACTGATTTGATCAAGAGCTATGAGTCAAAGCTCAAGCTTTGTTTAGAAATGTAAAGCTGAAAATTGATAGATTCGTGTTCACAGGCTACCACCCCTGTCCTAATTTCCATCCCCTGCCCGGCCCCCAACCCACAGATAGGGTGTCTCACTTCAGGATTCTGAAAACTTTCCCTCAGACAAAAACAGATTGTAGTTTAATTATATAATTACAAAGTCAGAAGGCTTTCCTAACATTTAAAAAATGGGTGAAGGTATTCTAAGTATAAAATAATTTACATTATTAGTAATGAAATTTTTAAATACCTTAGGGACCTGTTTGCATTGTTGGGTATTGATACTTTTCACCAAAGAGGAAATACTGAGTTATTTTAATTTTTAAGAGAAGTAGGGCATCTGGCAGATAGATGGAGGAAAATGAATTTTTAGAAAACCTATTTTGGCAAGCATTCTTTATAAAATCCATAGTTTTCATGGAAGGAAAATTAGTAAATTACTGCACAAATAATCTAGCATATAGCCTGGAAAGGAGTGTTCAGGCAGAGGAAAGAGTACAAAGGTCTTGCAGAGGGAGCCATTTTTCCATGAAGGAACAGTACAAAGGCCATTATGCCTGAAGCAGAGTGACCCAAGGGGGTGGTTAGATAAAGGGCTAGATTTAGGTAAGGCTGTATAACATACTGTCAGTCTTAGGTGTTTTTATGTTTGAGATGGGTAGTCCTTGAAGGCTTTTAAGTGCCAGGTTCTCACTTAAAAGTTCTGAAACAATTTCTAATTGGTGTGTTGAGAGCAAACTGTAAGAGGGCAACAGTTACAAACTGGGATGGCTCTGATGGCTATTGAAAATAATCCACAGGCAAGAGTTAATGGTCGATTGGATCAGGGTGGCAATAGCTAGCTATGGAGAATTCTGAATGTTTACATTGCCAAGAGGATTCCTGGATCCAGGTAAAGACATATATATTCAAGAAGGAATCCTATCCAGGGGGCGCGTGGCTGGCTCATGCTGGAGCATGCGACTCTTGATCTCAGGGCTGTAAATTGGATCCTCACTTTTGGGTGTAGAGATTACTGAAACATAAAATCTTTTAAAAAGGGGGGGGGTGAGGGAATGCTATCCAGAGGAGGTAATTTTTATCTTCGCTAGTCTGAAGATCCTCAGGTACAGATTCCTTAAGGGACATTGATTATTTTAATTCTACCTTTTCAATTTTCATGTATTTAAGGATGGAGTTAGAAAGAGGTTTTGGTGAACCCCACGAGGGCCCAGTGTGTCTGAAACAACAAGCAAGGGTATAATACAACAAGAACCTTGCATTTGTAATTCCTAGTATTTATAGTTTTCATTCTTAGTCCATTTTTCTATACTGTTAAGTTTTAAAACAAGATTATGTGATTATTTTGGAGACAGGGGACTACCCTCCTGTCCCAAAGCTCTGCTATAGGGTGACAATTAAGAGAGAGTTCAGCTTGAATATGTTTGAAATTCAGCATAAAAGAGTAGTTTCATGTGGTCTCCATACACTGTTAAATATTATTGAAATATATTTTACCGAATTTTTCTCTCCCTATGGTTGTATTTTAAATTTTAGTTCTCCTATTTAAGATGCTTGCCAATTAGGGTATTATGATAATGAAGTATGAAGACATTTCTGTTTCAGACTATAATGTAGAGATTTTTTATCTAGCTATTTATAATAAGCTGTCATAATACTCATAAGATACAATAAAGTTATTTTCTGGGTTTCTTCAAATTTTGGTAATAGATCTTCATTACCATCATTACATCAGAATCACTTTTCAATTGTATTAGGTACTTCACATGATTTCAAGTATGGCCTGATGCCTGGCCCTTCAAGTGATTTCAAGTATGGATTGCTGCCAGGTACTTCAAATGATTTCAAGTATGGATTGATACCAGGTGCTTCAAACGATTTCAAGTATGGATTATTGCCGGAATCTTGGCCAAAACAAGAAACTTGGGAAAATGGCAAGTATTAGTCAACTAAACATCTACGGGAATTTTAAAATGATTTTTCACAATTAAAATCTTCCGTGCCCTGGGTTTTAAAAAATCAAGATACTGGTAGTCCTATGATAATCCCTATTCTTAGCTATAGACAAGCTTTTGATAGCAAATTTTATTTACTATATAATTGCTTTTGTGTGTGTGTGTGTGTTCTTTTTAATTCTTAAAGGTGAATCATCTCTAATCATGAACAAGTTAAAATGCCCTCACTGTAGCTATGTAGCCAAATACAGACGAACACTAAAAAGGCATTTGCTCATTCATACGGGAGTCAGATCATTTAGCTGTGATATTTGTGGAAAACTGTTTACTCGCAGAGAACATGTGAAAAGACATTCCCTGGTAAGTAACTTTAATATATATAACTGGTCTTTGAGATAAAATGTATTTATGTCAGTGAAGTTTAAGGTATTTTATTAACACGGTTACCTGAAATTTAGGGAAGGTTGGTTGTTAAATAAATTGCTTTAAACAAAGATTGATTTATGAACTGAACTTCATATAGAAAAACAAAAGCATACATTCACTTACTGTTAAATGGGTGGTTTAATTGAATGGTTCAAACACATTATTGTCTATATTGTCCTTATATTGGATTTTTCCCCCCTTTAATTAGGTGCATAAAAAGGATAAAAAATACAAATGTATGGTGTGTAAGAAGATCTTCATGTTAGCAGCCAGTGTTGGAATAAGACATGGATCTCGACGCTATGGTGTTTGTGTAGACTGTGCAGATAAATCACAGCCAGGAGGGCAAGAAGGTGTAGATCAGGGACAGGATACAGATTTCCCTCGGGATGAAGAATATGAAGAGAATGAAGTGGGAGAAGCTGATGAAGAGCTGGTTGATGATGGAGAAGATCAGAATGATCCATCTCGGTGGGATGAATCAGGAGATGTTTGTATGTCTCTAGATGATTAACTGACCTATACTCCTCAAGGATGCTGCATTTGGACATAATATGAATCGACAATTTGAATTGTTGAACTTGAAGGCTTGCAAAATATGGTACATGCTGGATGGTAGTTATGTTGCTGTGAAAACTGTAGGGTCAAAAAGCCTTATAGCAAAAAAAAAAAAATTTTTTTTTTTTTATATTTGCACAGGACTGTACAGCAAACAACCTTGTGGTTGGATTACATGGAGTCCCCACACCTTCAGTCAGTTATCAAAGTAAAAATATTTTTTATTTATAGGATATACAGTAACTATTTGGGTCCTACGAATATATTGTACCTATCCTTAAAGAGCTTACATTCATGTGTCCTTTAACATGAATGAAGAAAATCCATTTATAAGACTACAGTGACAGCTGACCCAATTACTCTGTCCATCAAACCACTCAGGCTAGTTTGTACTAGTAGAGTTTTGTTTCTATTTTTATTTTTATTAATTTTATTTTTTTTTAATACAGATTTTCAGTGAGGGGCCTTTTCAACCCCATTGGTTCTACTTTCCTGTATTTTTCCATTTTAATTTGCTTTATAACTTAAACCAAGTCTCTTCTAGTTTAGGTATTATTTCTCAATTTTGTGCTGATGGGCATGTTTATAAGAACTGGAGAGGTAATTTATTGGAATGAACTGACTTCCTCCATTCCCCCTTTCCTTTTTGACATGAATTTTACTACTTCACAAATGAAGAAATGATGTTGCAAAGTTAACGTGGCGAAGTTGACAAATACCACTAAAATGATTATGATTTAGAAGTAACTTTCTCCTGCTGCTCTAATCTGATAAATGGTTATTACGTGACGTTTTCTGACATGGTATTCGGTTTTGGGTATCTGTTACTTTGGCACTATTCTTGTTTGCCTCTTTATATTTTTGCCAGTGTACTATACCTCAGTCCTATTTGAAAAGACAGAAATCTAATCAAAAGAAAAGTCATAGAAACAATAAGTAAAATTATTTGTTTCCTAATTTGACCTCCATGTCCAGTTTGGTTAGCTTGTTATGCAATATAAGTGAAACATCAGGTTTTTACTCCTGTGCCCTTTTTATCATTAAAAATAACATAAAAAGTGCATTCTCTTTTGTTTGATATTTACTGGGATATTGAGCGTTTTGAAATTATGATAGATAAATACTTTTTCAATTCCTCAAAGTTTTACTACATCTTCATAGATAGTCTTTCTGGTAGTCACCATGATTCAACTGTCTGCAAAAGTCTTACAAATAAAATATTGCGAGGCTTTACAATTACTCTGTTAATTAAATTCTTTAGGGTACAAGGGGCGATATATTAAATTGAAATGGTCAGACTTACTGAGTCTGATGACGGATGAATTAGCTGATTGTTAAACTGACAGCAGCATTTCACATAATCAATATTAACACGCATGACATTTATCAGGAACATATTGTATATTATATAAGATGGAGGGATATCCTATTTTCAGCTTTCTTTTAATAGAAATTGAGTCTATTTTCCTATTTTATATCAGGTCACTAAATTAGGCTATTTGTGTGGAAAAAATTGCAAGGTACACTTTGACAGACATAATCATTTGGTGCTCCATCTGATCAAAGTTGCAAAGTTGATACTTTTTTTTAAGAGACAAACTTTCTCATTGTCTCAGATTTCGGTAGTGTAATGATTTCATGTTAGACATGGATGTTTCTGCTAGGATGAATCAAGATAAAAGTACGGTTACAGGCTTAGATACATCTTCTGTCATCTAAACTTTATTGTAGTTTCTACGTAACTGTAAAATTGACGGGAATAGTTTGGTTTGATTTTTGTTTAAGACTGAAGAGTACATCTTATTCTCCGTGTTCTAGACAAACAAGTATAATGTCATTCTGGTGGGGTCCAAAGTAGACGTTAGTTGGGCAAAGATACTATGAATGAAAAAGTATTTTAAACTTAAAATGTTCTGCTTTGTGAATATGTAAGTATAGTATAAAGATTTCTTTCATCCCATTTATCCCCCTCCTTTAAAATAAACCATAGTTTACAATTGGTAGATCTGTCTATATATAAATATATATTAAAGAGAAAAGATATATATCTGAAAATCACCTAAATCTGCTTTATTAGACTACAGTTCACTTATTACATAGAAACTGGACTTGGCTTTACATTCTTAATGTACTTTTACTTTTCCTCAAGATAATGAACTTACACTCTTTAAACTGAATTTTCTTTTACTGCTTAAATCATTTATGTATATCTGGTAAATTATGACCAAATTTTTGTTAGACTGCATACAGTAAATTGAAATACACACTTGGTACACTACGGGATTGTTGTGATTTTGTTTTGGTTTTAGTTGGAAACAAAGTTTGATGTAGATGGCTTATTACTGTTAATTTAAAATATTCTATAATTGTCCATTACCTTTTATGTTGTGTTGTGACAGATTTGGCTATATTTTTAGTCAACTGAAATATACTTTAAAAGTTTGTTTTTAGAAAGGTAATCCAAAGGAATGTTTATACTCGAATATATTAGCCTCAGCCTATATAAAAATTTCTTCCTTAAAGTAAACATTTTACCAGAAACAGAATTGACAGATTTTTCTACTTGCTGACTGCCTAACTTATTTGTTTCATGATCTCGAGGGACTGCCTTTTCCCTTCTAGGTCTTTTTAAAAAATAGTTTTAGTACTAAGGTATACTACTGGACGTTTCTATTTTTTTTTTTTTTTTAAGTATATTCTTTTTCTGACTTACAGTACAATTTCAGGAAGTTGATAGATACTAAGAACTTAGATTGGTCTCAGAGGTGACAATGGAATACTCATAATTTTGTCTGTGGAGCCCTGGCAGAATTATGTGTTACACATTTGCTGAATTTTTCTCTTGTAACTTATATTTTAAATGAAACCTATTTTAGAGCTTGTAATTTCAATGAAGAGGAAAAATATAAACTGTTTTCTTTGCTATTTACTCTAGTAACAGACCCTCTCATATAAATTAAGATCATGTAATCTTTCTTAGGATTCTCAGAGACAGTTACTTCCATATGGTCCCTGCTTTGTCGTTGTTACTTGGCCCTCATTTTTCATATTCACTAGATATGTTGCTAATTGTAGCACCCTAGCAACTAAGAGCTTAAAAAACTGTAGGAAGGGGAAACTGAACACTAATAAATAGCTTTGAAATTTGGTGGGGAAAACACTAGCTGGTTTTGGTAGAGCCATCCTGATGGAGAAGAGGGAGATAGAACGAGCGAATTCACTAAGTGCTGCAAACACCGGTACACATAGTAGAGGCCTACTACGTATTCGTTCAATAATAGATGCAAACCAGGAGGAAAGGGGGAAGAGACAAGATGAAAGGATCAGGATTGAGAAACTATATTCATACAATGAAGTGTAAAAGGCCTGAAGATGACTGGAGTAGTATACTATGGGGGAAAGTGTGATGGAAGAGGAGTTTTAAAAAGTCATAAATTTCAAAACTGCAGTAAGCTTTATGTGTATTTTTAGGATTTTGTTGACATAAGAATTTATTTTTCTGAAAATTCCAAAAGCTACTTTTTTTTTTTTTTTTTTTTTTTTAAGTGCCTACATGTGCCATTGAGCTTTACATTATTTTCTCTAATTCCCGATAAGGTAGGTGCTACTGTCTCCATTTTATGGAAGAGAAAGTCTCCAAGAAATCTGCATAATATAACTTGCCCAATATAACACAGCTATTAAGTGGTAGAGCTAGCTGGGTTTTGACCAGATTTGATTCTGAATGAAGCCCATGCTCTTTAGGGGACTCTATTAACTGCCTCATTAAACAACTTTTGTAGAATTTCAGTGCTTTAAAGAAGTTTCTCTATGGAGACCTATTTTCCTTGTAAACTATCTACATTAGGAATTTGAGTGTCTAATCTTTCCTTCCTCAAATACCCTTATCACTCTTTTCCTCCTAATTCAGCAGTTTTGTCACTTGACTATAAATAAGATACCTGACCTCAGTGTAGCACATGCTATTAATTGGCTGTGGCATTTTTATTTTTAAAAGGATGGTTTTAAAGTGAAGAACTAGATGTGAACCCCAGTTTTTGTGCCGTTCAGTCACCCAGATCCTTAAAACTTAACTATGGTACATAATATATGTGCTTAGAACTAACAGGTGTTTTTTTGTAGTCACTTTAGGATTTAAAGTGGAAAATTTTTTTTCCTGCTGTATCCCTGCTTTCAAGTGAAGTTGAACCGTTCTAGATAGTTTAAAATGTGTTAGGGATAAGCACACTAGATGTTTTCTAGCCCTGAATTGTAGGACATTGGGTACTTACTTGGAGTACACTGGCTATTGAGAACAAGATTTTGGGTTGAAGAGAGAGGGATGGTTGAGGCCAAGATGAAATGGGAGAATCAGCATTTTAAACACTGTAAACACAACGCTTTCTTCTGCCTGCTGTTTGTAAAAGCTCTTTGGGAAGATCTTTTACGAAGACCAATTTTTTTAAATGTAATTTACCTACCTAGTATAAGTGTCCTAAGACATGTATGTAAACTTCCAAAACTGTTTGTCTGTGTATTTAGAAAATACACAAGAATCTTTATCAAACCTAAAAATATAAACTTGTGAGCACTAAACTTGCTTCTGGCTTCGTGAATTTTGTTGACTCTGACATTTAATTCAGATTTCTTTGCGTTAAAAGTGTACTAATTTAGACTAATGGGGTAGCGGAACACCTTTGTAAACTTATAATTCAGATTATCTTTGTACTTCAGGTTTACAAGTTTGAATTACAGAATATTAGGGTTTTTTGAGTTTTATGTCTTTATATGAAGTGCATAAATGACTCAGACTACCTCCTAGTGATGCCCGGAGAGCTGCTCTAATAGGTAATAGTGATTTGTAATCAACATTTCATCTATTTTTTCATCTTCATTACTTGTGGGAATTCTCTCCAGGTCTTAGAAGACATTAAGATATTTCCTCTCTAATTTACATGTGTGCATAATTTTGGAAGTGGTTTAAAAAGGAAATGTAAATTACTTCATCCCATCTTTATTGCATATTAGCAGACTAATGAATTACTAGTAAATACATGTTTCAAGTCTTTGAAACTTTAATAATAATAATAGAGAAAACACTTACCTGGATGTGTTTAGGTTTTTGTGGTGGTGGTAGTACTAGAACAAAGGAAATCAGAAATGACTAGATAGACTTTACTAAGGAAATGAGAGTTTTGTTTGGAGAAGGCTGTCCATGTAACACATAAGGCTTGGTGTATTAAAATTGTAAAAGAGCTGTCATGTGGCAGAATGATTAGGTATACTCTGTATGGTTCTAAGAGGTTAAGACTGGGACCACTTGGCTCAAGATTAAAAAGCAGATTTAATAATCAGCAAAAGATTAAATGTAATTGCTTCAGAAAGAAACCAAATCTATTGTTTGAGATGTTCTAGAGCATTTTGGCTAAGGTAATAATGACCAGACCTTTCTATCTATAGGTTTTCGTTTTTTTGCTTAAAAGTTTATGGACCATTGTAGTTAACCAGCTTTTTGTTTTGCTTAGCAAAAACACTGATAAAGTTATGCATAAATACCTCATGATATTTAGAAAAATTAAAAATTTAGAAATCATGCTTAGCTGTATAGAAAAAATTGCTATTTGAGCTTTTTTCTTTTTCACTTTGCAGATCATCACAACCAATATTTGGAAGCTGGTGTAGGAAATTAAATTACTGGATCCATGGTTAAATGAGAAAATTAAAGGTCCTTTGGGTCGTAGCCCTTTGTCATAAGTTTTTTTTGGGTTTTGAACTAAAGAAAAAAAAAATGAACCACGAATCCGTTCTGTTAAAGTGAGTAAGAAAATAGGTTGTGTGACAGCATGTTGCCTTTACATGCTAGTGATACTACCTTCTGTCTGCCAGCCAGATACTTTTTCCCAACACAACCAAAGTCTGGCAATAAGAAATTACTAATCTTCTAAGCATAATTAAGTATGTTTTAGAATATTAGTGGAAGATAAGCAAAAGACAGTTTTCTTGGCACATGTCTCAACACTTGGTAAAACACACAAAATATTGCAAGATAATTATAGAGTGTTTCAGGTTAAAACTTTGAGAACAAAAAGGAATTGATGTCCAGAGAGGTTACTACAGTAATTTTACAGTCAGTTTTGGGATCCAGGATTTCTGAACTTCATTTCAGTATTTTACCTGTATTCAAACCCGTTTGATAAACGATTTAAGATTGGGGAAAACTGAAATTCGGAACTACAAAATATATTCAGATGTAATTCCTGGCACATAAATCTGAGCTCAAAGTTCAGTGATTATTAAAAGATGTCAGCAACTTTTTTATGATTTTGCTTGTTAGTATCTAATGGCCTATAGTTAACAAGTTAATTTGGTTTACAAGCAGTTTGTGTTGCCAAGCACAGGGAACGTGGCTTCCCTTGGGACTTCCCGCTCGCTCTCTGCTACGCCCCTAGGTGACCTTACCTGAAAACATAATGACCAAAACCAATCTATAGCAAATAGGACTATAGAAATCTCAGTGCAAGTAGCCTTTAGGTTTTTTTTTAACTTACATCATCTGCTTAACTTGGAGTACTTAGTGACAAACTTAATATTAGCCATTTGCTGCAAAATACTTATTTGAAAATAATGGCTGGCTTGTCACCACTAATATCTTAAGTGTCTTATAGTGTATATAAGGAAGGTGGAAAACCTAGAGGAAACCCCATTAGAGTTTATACCTTGATGTAGAGTGCAACAGTGCATCGATAAAAATATGTAGATCTGATGCTTTTGTTGCTAATGATTTTTGTATGTGTTAGAGGCATGTTGAGTGGGCATTTCTATTTCGCCATATGCAACACAAATGTGTGTTCATGTGGAAGATGGAGCTGAGTATGTAACTGTCACCCTCCCCCTCTCCCTGTTCTTGCTGAGACGTGGATCCCTAAACTGGGATGCTGGCATTTACATAGACAGGTGGGTAATTAATTCTCCAAAGTACATTTTACCACTGTAATTTTTAATTGTGTCCTAAAGCGTTCAATCAATTCAGTCATTCCAAGGGAGAGCAAGTCTACAAACTGAGTCCTCTTCCAAGTACTACTCAGGGAATTACTGTCCCCCATGGCAAGGGAGATTTGAAACAGATTTTTATGCATTGGTATGGATTCTCTTTTTTTTGGCAGTTTTAAATGTCTCTTTTAGGATTTTGTTGTTTCACAGACCTAAAGATGTTTGTTAGAATCCTACATCAGATTTCAGGCAGCGTTTTGGAGGCATTCTGAACTTTGGCCCTTATTTGTGCCTTCTGAAGGTAGCTGACTCTTAGTGCACCGCAAGTCTATTTCCTGGCCCTTTGTTACTGCTCGTGACTTACTCTGTATTCAAAATGTGAGCTCCCATTTTAGCCTATGGACTCTTCTCTTCGGCTATATATGTATTCAACAGATAAATATCGAAGACTCATTTGTGGAAAAAATGATTATCTGTGATGGATAATGACTTCACGCTGTATTATGTTCTCAATTATTACATGCCATTTGCAATGGAAACATTGAAAAGCAAGCAGGGAACCAACAGGCCCTTTGTTTCAGTGGTTTTTGAAAAGCAGGAATGATTGGGAATTGTGAATGGTAGGATAACTAAAGATACAAAGTGGTGCAGATTAAGAAAATGCATCCATGGCACTTCGCATTGTCTCCCTTCAACATGATAGAAGGAGAGAATACTTTTATTACCTTGAAAATATGTCTTAAAGTCACAGGGAAAAAAGATTTGCTCCGCATACAATTTTTGCATGGACCTTAATATTATGGCAAACAAAAATGTTTGTATCAGCTATTTTATCTTTTTCTGGGATAGGACTATTACTACTTTCTAGGTGCCTCCTAGTTCTATAGGACAAGAACTATATTAGACAAGTGTGTGAGATCTTATTCAGAAGATCCATTTATGTACTCAGGGAAACGAACACCTTAACAGAGTCTACCTCCTATTTGGGGGTGGGGGGCTATGATGAAGTTACTGGGACCTAGAGAGGAGTTTTCCTATCCAGTAAAGAAGTTCAATACAAATGCAGGCCTTTGGGGTTAATGTTCAGTCCACTTATTTTTGGCAGAGGGAAAGAACATCACCTTTTCTCAAAGGATGAAATCACGAGCTTCTATAGTCCCTCCCCCCCCCAACTCCAAGTTAATTTTTAAGGAAAGTAATAGCCTAAGTATCATATTCAATTTTGATGCGCCCCCCCTTTTTTTTTAAAGCATACTATATTTACATCTCATTGAGTCTCAATATTAAATAGTCTTCAAAATTCCAATCTTACTCACTTCGCCCATGTTTGCGCTGTATTTTACAGTTTGCTTTTTGGTCAGGATTCTAACTGTAGGGAGTCTGCAAGCTTTTTCCTTATAGGGCCAGATAGTAAATGTTTTTGGCTTTGTGGGCCATAAGGTCTCCATTACAACTAGTCAACTTTGCTGTTGTATCATGAAAGCAGCCACAGACAGTATGTAAATGAGTAGTGTGGCTGTGTTCTGATAAAGCTTTCCTTCCAAGATAAGGCAGCAGGCTGCACTTTGCTGACCCCTGATCTTTAACTTCCCACCGCGCTCCACATGTATTCATGCTTTCTCTCGCTCACTCTTTCTGTTCTTGCAATACATACATTAAATAATGTTGTGCCTTCTTAATATCAATTATTTTCCTTCCAGAACTATAGACCTGGAATTACAACAAGATTTAACACTTTCATGGCACCATTTTAGCAGAGAAGGATAAACACCTTAACATCTTGGCTCTGATTAGACAGCAAGACCTGTTTAAGGAACCTGGTTAAGTACTGTATTGCAGTATAGGGTGTCCTCCCCCAGCCCCATTTCCTGGTTCCTAAATAAGAGAATTCAGAAATACATTCAGTGTTTAATAAAAAGGAAACCCTGCTTGTTGATAAAAATAACATACTTTTCTAATCTTCTGGACCCTTTTATTGCCACTTTATCAAACCATGTTAAAAGATTATTTCACATTACGCTTCAACCTTAATTGAGCTCTACAGTATTGACTTTCCATAAATTTTAGAATGTAAACTACTTGGGAATCTTCAATATCTCCTTTCATAAAAGATGCCAATAAATTAGACTTGTCAGTCATCTTGGACATAGCTTGAAAATGCTAAGCTTGTGAGTAAATGAGCCAGAGTCTGACCTGAAAAATACCTTCCATTAAGCCCTTGAGCCCAAGACTAAAGACTACCAAACTGAACCAGAAATCTGTCCTTGTTTCAGACACACTAACTCCCCATCTTAAGCCCTACTGAGGATAATCGTGTGGTCTTGTGTTGCTGAGTTTCCTGCAATAGCAGGCCTTCACTAAATACATGTCAACAAGTATTGAACACAACTCTTCATAGTCAAAATTTTATTTAAAACACGGTTTCAGGGGCGCCTGGGTGGCTCAGTCAGTTAAGAGTCCGCCTTTGGCTCAGGTCATGATTCCGGAGTCCTGGGATCGAGTCCTGCATCAGGATCTAGCTCACAGGGGGGAGCCTGCTTCTCCCTCTTCTTGCCACTGCCCTCCACTTGTGCACAGTCTCCCTCCCTCTCTCCCTAGTAAAATCTTAAAAACAACAAAAAAGTTTCAACGACTTAAAACTTAATCTCAAGAATTTTTTCTTTTTTAAGGCCCAAATTAATCAGAGATCTGATTTAAGAAATTTAGAAAAGCTTTTGTCGCTCTTCTAATAGGATACTGTCCCATCAGGAGCATCAAATATATTCAGAAGGGACATATGATACAACTCTGAAAAGAACAGTCATTTAAGAATGCAGCAAGGTTCTTTTCTGGGCAGAAGGTTCACTCAATCCACTGTAATCTCAATTGCAACTTCAATAATCGAGCGAAACTATCCTGATAAAGGCCACTGATGATTGGTTGCCAAATCTGCATCTCTGTAGCATTTGGTTCTGTTAATGACTAGTTCCCTTCATAACACCTTCCTCTTACTTGACCCTGTAAGTATTGGTATTCTCTTAATTCTATGCCGGACACTCCTCTATTGTTGCCTTAGTGTTCTTCAGCCCAAACGATCAGAAGGACAAGCCTTGGTGACTCTCATAACTGACCTCTGTTCAGAGTTTATAAATATTTGTTTAAATGACAGCATGCATCGTTGTTTGAAACACAAAAGATTTTTAATCACAATCCTCATTTGGCTCACAGTTCTTTAATTTCTCTTGGATGACCTCGAGTTTTTAGGTTTATATTCTCCTGTATGGGGTCTTACCATGAGCTGATACTCCATTGCAAAGGCACCTTTAGAAAAACTGTAATCCTGGTTTCTCTGGAGATATTTAATGCATCCCGCCAGGTTATCCCTTGATTTGGTGAGGTGGTATTTAGCTATTATATCAACAAGTATGTACCTCTGTTAATTATACAGATCAATAGAATCTGTGAACTGAAGTAACCTTAGAAACATCTTAGAAACATCTGCTCTTGATGTTTACCCAGCCTCTGCTTGATTTCATTCCATAAACATTCTTCTCTAGCTCTTTCCCTCACATGCAGGTCATATTAGCCTGAGATGCTTCTCTATTCTCTAAACTGAGTAGAGCTGAAGTCCGCTTATTCCATCTCTTAATACTACACAGATTCTCATCCTTCCATGTAATAGTCTCCATAACAGTAGAAATTGGAAGGTGGAGGGGTGAGTATACTATATTGGAGGAGTACTTAGGGACAAAATTTTTCCATTTCTAGGGGTGCCTGGGGGGGCTCACTTGGTTGAGCCTCCCAACTCCTGATTTCAGCTAGGTCCTGACCTCAGGGTTGTTGGATCGAACCCCACGTAGGGCTCTTTGTGGAGTCTGCTGTCCCTCCCTCCCCACCCCTCCCCTCTCTCTCTCAAATAAAAATAACTAAAATCTTAAAAAAAATTTTTTTCCACTCCTAGAAAACAGTACTGTATGTTTTCTTTTTTTTTTTTTTTTAAGATTTTATTTATTTGTCAGAGAAAGAGCACACAAGCAGGCAGAGGCAGAGAGAGAGGTAGGTTCCCTGCCGAGCAAGGAGCCCAATGTGGGACTCAATTCCAGGACCCTGAGATCATGACCTGAGCCAAAGGCAGCGGCTTAACCAACTGAGCCACCCAGGCGTCCCTTATTGTATGTTTTCAATCCTGTATAGTACCAGACACTCATGCTGTTCACCCTTTTTCAATTTAATTGTTTCACTCTTAAGGCTAAGAATTTAATATAAAAAACCAAAAATATTTTCAAGAAAAGCATTCAAAAATATTTCTTATAAAGTAGCATATTAATTTGCTGGCACTGGTATAGAACATTTAATATAAGATTAAACTTGCTTCTCCAAGATAAGATTAAGTTTGCAACTTGATATAAAAATTTAAATGTTGCTTAATCCTAAGCTTTTAAGAATTTCATAATTAACTGATTTTATTTTTTTTTATTTTTTTTTAAAGATTTTATTCATTTATTTGACAGAGAGAGATCACAAGTAGACAGAGAGGCAGGCAGAGAGAGAGAGAGAGGGAAGCAGGCTCCCTGCTGAGCAGAGAGCCCAATGTGGGACTCTATCCCAGGACACTGAGATCATGACCTGAGCCGAAGGCAGCGGCTTAACCCACTGAGCCACCCAGGCGCCCCATCATAATTAACTGATTTTAAATGCAGTATAATTTTAACACATATAAATTTAATGATTCAACTCCCTTTAGAAAATGTATTACAAGGAAGATTACTTTTTCCTTTAATTGCATTTTAGATCATAGAAAGAGGTGAGAAATTTTTCACTTTTATTAAATTCTTACAAAACTTCAGGTCCTTCAGGCCCAAACTATTCCTCTCCTTAAACAGCAGGACAGATTTATAATTATGGCTGTTTTTATTTTTATACTTATTTTGAAAAAATTTATGAGGACAGCCCTAGTGCATTTATGTCACTAAAATGGAAGAATGGAATATTGTCCTTATTAGGGTAGCCATTAAGTCTTAAAAATTACTCAGTGGTCCTTAGCATAATATTTTTTTCTCAATGTGTGAACTTTAAAAATATGAATCAGGAAACTCCATAAAAATAGTTACCAAAAACACATTTTGTGAAGTTTATCACATGCTGTTTGAAAGTTACATCATATCCTTCATCTTTGTCTCAGCCGAAATCCTAGCTCTGAGAATCCAAGGACATTTTGCCTAGGTGTAGGTGATGAATGTCATTGCCATTTTCAGACATTTATGGATATGAGAGAAAAAGAGGGATGTTTTCACTCTTCAAGCATTTATCACGAACATACCAATTTGTTACAACTTTAAGGTTTAATGTAAGCACTTTCTTTACAGTATTACTGTGACTCTAATCTAGACCTCCGAATGGCCATTTTGGGGAAACTAAGCATAAATGACGCCAACGTCATATTTTCTGCAAGCAGAAAATAAATGTGAGTTAGCTTGTTTTGCGCTCTAAGAGTCTGTGTTCTGCAAAAGGAAGTGACTAGAAAATCTGATTTGAGAATTTCCCCAATATATCATACTGCCATTAATGATCTGCTTTTTAATAGGATCTTTTTTCTTATATTCTCACCTTTATTAACAATTCATTGATGGAGATGATCAGTAAGACAATTGCATTTTGCATATCTAAGAAACTGTCAGTGTTATTTTTTAGCCACAGGTGCAAACAGAAAGCCAAACTTAAGCATGACAGTAAAGCAAAGTCTTAGGCAATTGAAACAAAAGATTAATATACTATATAATTGCATTCTATTGTAATAATTGAAGTATGTTTAAAGTATTTTCCTTGTGGGTGAAAAATGAGAATATGGTATATACTTAAGCCCTTCAATATTTTAGTTTCAGAGTTGAAAGCTTTCCAAGGCTTCTAAGAGGTAAAGCTCTAACTCATTTCTGTGGCTCTCTTACTCATAGACATTGGAAAAAGGACTTATACAAGCCTCACAAAGTACACTGTATTAGAAAGAGGATTCCTCAAACAAAAGTTTTCATGATTTGTAGATGTGATTTAGAAAGTTTTTAGAATAAATGATTGAGCTTCATGGGAATTTTACATGCTTGAGCAGGTAAACTTGGTGAGTAATTAAAAAAATGTTTTCCTTTCATGTGTCCATTCAGTATATGAGATTGTTATTATCGGTCAGATCAGATACATTTCTTTAGCTCTGTTAGAGACCCTTTGTTTTTTTCTTTACAGTGATCCAAATTACCATATTTGCTGTTGCATTCTATAGTGACTAATTAGCAGGAACTCTTCAAATCCATCAAGGCATTTCTATTTTAAAAATCCATCCTTAAAAGAGAAAATACACTTCGTAGGATAATTGCTAGTAACAATATTCATTTTTTAAAATAAATACAGTAAAATTATTTATAATGTGAACTTCTTGCAAACTGAATGTGTTGTGGGAACACTTTATGTTCCCTGTCTGCATTTGTGCTTAAATAGGCAGTTCCACATTCTCTACCCTCATTTCTGAGTTTCCTACTTGAGCTCCTTTCTTACCTTCATCTGATCTTTGGCCAACTTCTTTCAACTGTATCCAGCTGTATGTTAGATACAACACAGAGCTAAGAATCCACTTCATTCTCAAACTAACCTGAAGTCCATTTTAATCTTATTTGCCAAAAATAGTGTCAATTAAAGATTTTTTTATTCTAATGGTAACCATGTAAATTTACTGCCTAGTATGTTTCTCTGTACCTTAAATTTGACCTTTTTGCCCTGACTGTGACCTTTCTTAGTTAAGCCCAACTGGCTAACAAATGCAGAGCAAACCTCAAAAGACGAGCATTGTTTTCACTTCTAAATAACCTTCTTCAGGGATTTTCAAACTGTGCTCAAGGATTGTAGGGGTTCTTTGAAGATGCCTCTCTCGGTGTGGGGTTAGCTGGAGTAGAGCAGGCGGGGCCCTGGGCCTTCAGCCAAACCTCTGCACAGCTTCATTTCTATCTGAATCCTTATGCTTTCACAGCCTAGTGTTTTTAAAAAAATTTGTAACTGCCAACTTAATTTTAAAATATTCATGGATGATAATAGTAATAGTAGCTTTTATTTATAGAGTGCTTATCATACACCAGACCCTCTTTAATTATTTTCTATCATTAATCCATTAATCTTTAAAACAGTCCCTAAGCTTAAGCATTTTATTATTCCTATTTACAGAAGAGGAAACTGAGGCTTAAGTATATTAACTTAGCCAAGGGGTCATGGCTACCTGGTGTGCTGATTAATGTCTTAGTTTAAGTCAAGAATGGTGAACGTAAGGTCATTGTGCCATGTCCCGCTCTCCCACACTGGAGGCTGACAGGGCGAATGGCTGAAACTTTCTTTCTCAAGGATCACCAACACAGCCTTAGAATCCCCCACAAGGGGCGATGGGCAGTCACTCCTGATCCATTGGTGTTGGCATTCAAGATAAGACCTATTTACTTCTCCCCACCTCCCCACTGTAAGGTGAGATACCTGTGACCTCACACTTGTGATTAGAAAGTCTCCTCCAAGTCCAAAAGTGTTGCCAATGGCAGCTCGAACATTGGTAGTAGAAAAACACCAAATTATCTTTGATCCAGATGTCATTTCTCATGATGAACCTATTCTATGAACAAATCCCTAGTTATATCATCCTCACTTTTACCAACTTCTAATAGAGGATTTTTATTTCTGTATTTTATATATTTATAATTTGTATAAATGTGTAAGTTGATCATTATAAACACTATACAATCCTCATAATTATGACAGGATTTTTAAGCTTCTCTTCGAGTGCCTACTGGAATAAGAACCTAAAGTAATTAATATTCTGAGAACTAATGTTTAAAGTGTGGGGTGGAGGTAGAGGCAGAGGGTGGGGAACTTATGCTTGGGATGAGTCTGCCAGTTTCCATATTGTAGAGAATTTAGTGGTTTGAACAACCTTCACTATTTCCACTACCAGCAGGCCCAGCCCAGGAATGTCATAGCTACAGGACTGGGTGAATGCCCAAACATTTAAAAAAGCAACACACACACACACACACACACCCCAGCCCCCAGCTGGACACTCTTGCCAGGAAGTAACCAATAGTTCCTGTGCTGTGCCCATTCTTACCAGGGAAAGCTGGGTTCAATTAAAATTTTTCCTGTTAGGTGCAAGACTTTTTAAATGACTCACAGTAGCTCCTGTGCTCAAGACAGGGTCACAAGAGGCCCAAGACTATATTTAGAAACTTCTCTCTGTTCTTACCTGTCAATCTCAACCAATTTTTTTCAATACAGTATATATGGAGAGTTAGTAACAAGTAATTTATAACTTTCAATACATGAAGACATCTTAAGTCACTTTTTTGTTGCTGTAAACAGGTATTGAAATCCAGATTTTCTTAAATGGATAGAAATTTCTTTTGTGAAATTATTTAACATTCATTCAGCAAACACATTAGTATATTGGAATGATCTTCATATGACCATTATCATGAAACCCATTAAATTCTTGTTCATAAAAATGTTTGAGTATATGTCTTAAATGTTCTCTATATGAATAAAAAGTTTCTTCCTAAAAGCTATTTCTGATGCTTTCTCTTTCCAATTACTTGTAAAAGTAGAACTCACTGAACAGTGGGCCGGGGAGTGAATCATAGTGACTGGCTCCCATGACACCGAGTCTACCAACTAGGAATTTCTTTGAAAGAGTTGAACGGAGCACCTACTGCTGGTGAGGGTGCTGGAAAGTTCTATGGTTGCAGTGTACAGTGAGCTCCACGTGCCTCTTTTCTCCTGGCCTTTGCTTTTGTCAAATGAGAAATTAAAGCAGCCAACTCTAACTTGTCCTATTCGTAGCTGATCGGGGCTTGCAGGAAAAGTCAGCCAAAGCCAGCGATTCAGTTACATGAAGGAGCATTAATTAACATTGGTAGCACACGTGAAGTAGAGAGAGAAAAGCCAACTAAGGAACTGTGTGATTCTAAGAGAAGATTTTAGAAATGGAGAAAGAAACAGTATAAATTAAGACTGGAGAGGATACCAGGATTATATTAAATGGTATTTGGTAGCATTTAAGGTTTGGTGAGAAAGGGTTAGTTACGTGTGTTTCAAAAGCTTGCTCTCCTTGATAATTCTGTCACTTTATTAATGCATCTAAGCCTAGTTTGGGTGTGTGTGTGTGAAGTAAGCAACCACACCTCTGCAGTTATCTGATGCTACCACATACTAACTGCATGAAAAATACTCCACAGAAAAAAGTCCTTTTGGATGTGAACTTACAAACATATATATCAATGGCAAATATCATGCTGGAAGTTGAATATAGTTCTTTTTATTCCTTAATGACTTACTAGAATAATTATGATCTAGTCCTAGTATCAATATCAAAAGTTCTTTCTCACTTAACAACCGAAATTAAAATACTGTAATATCAGAATATTACCATGTGGTGGACTAACAAAAGGCCATCACTTTTGGGGGGAAATAAGAGCTACAGATAAAGTTCTTCCTTAACCCTACTTTAAAAAAATTGTTTTAAACCTTCCCATAAATTTCTGGCCCATTATTTACCATATAACTGTCATCAGGATAGTGCTATGATAATAGCACTTGCCATCAAAATGCCATTTACGTAGCAAATAAGCATACAAAGATAATTCAGTGTAACTAGTCAAATATAAATTAAGCATTCTAGAAAATGGATGATGTTATTTTTTAGAATTGTAATACTCTAAATTGGCAAGCATGAGGTTAAGATTATCAGGACTCCTAGAAGAGGTTTTCTGGGAACAATTTGGTAGTATTTTCAAGAGTCATTTAAAAATGTTTATGCTCCCCCAAATGCACTTCTAGAAAACTGTCCCACAGCAGAGATGATTTTGATACAAGGATGTTTTTCAAAATGTTACTTACAAGAAAAAAAATAGGGGTATCTGGCTGGCTCAGTTGGCAGAACATGCAACTCTTGATCTTGTGGTTTTGAGTTCAAGCCCCATGTTGAGTGTAGGAATTACTTAAAATGTTAAAAAAAAAGAAAAGAAAAGAAAAATAACATTTCCAATCACGTAGGAATAAATAAATTATGGTAGCTTCTCATTATATATTAGGTACCATTAATAATATTTTCAAATATTTGATAAATTAGTGTTACCTAAATATTAAGATAAAGACAAGCTATAAATAAATACACAAAAATGTTAATTTTTAGGATTATTTATTTTTTATCCCTTACTTTATTTTCCAAATTTTCTTCAATAAACATTTATTTTAATCAGAAAATTATATGATAAATCATATACAAATCAAAGCACTTCTTACTATTTTAGGAAACAAACATCATTTCCATTTCACAGTTTGTGGAAATTATGCTCTTTGAGTGATTAGTTGTTTACTTTATCATTTCCAAACAGACACAGATTTTTTCTTTTTCCTGATTATAAGGGTAATGATGCTGTTAGTTTAAAAAAAAAAGAAAATACAGAAAAGTATAAATAAATAAAAAAGAGACATGAAAAATTACCCATAATCTCGCTACCCAGAAACAGCCATTGCTAGCATTTCTTGTCTATTCTTCCAAATAACGCTTATGCACATATGTCTACTTGCAGGGCTGGTTTCAGGGATATGCAATGGTGAATAAGCGTATCAGCTATTTACAACTGGCAGCTTTCTGGTGGTTTCATGTCCATGCCTACCGGTAGCAAAATACAGTAATTATCACCCTTTCGCAATCAATCAGTTGGCTGATTAATCCACTGGCTGATCTGTTTTTATATTTTAAACAATGTGATCACATTACGTGCTCTGATTAAGCTGCACCTTTTTTCATGTAACCCCATAGTAACATCTTTTTATATTAATAAACAGTGTGGGTCCACTTCATCATTTTAACAACTGCATTAGATTTGACTGTGTGTTTAGAAAGACCTTCTCCACTTCAAGATTATTAAGACAGCCATCAATATTACTTTTCAGCTAAGCTTATCTTGAGCCCAGTGGTCGGCAAACTTTTTCTGTAAGAGGTCAGATGGTAAATATTTTTGCTTTGGGGGCCATATGGTCTTTATCATACTGGTCAACTCTGCCACTGCACTGGGAATAAAGCCATAGACAATACTTAAGCAAATGAGTGTGGCTGTGTTCCACTAAAATTGTACTTACGCACACCAAAGTTCAATTTCATATAATTTTCACATGCCATGAAAAATTTTTTCAACCATTTAAAAATGTAAAACCAGGGACGCCTGGGTAGCTCAGTCAGTTAGGCATCTGCCTTCAGCTAGGTCATGATCCCAGCATCCTCGGATCAAGCCTGGCATCGGGCTCCCTGCTTAGCGGAGAACCTGCTTCTCCCTCTCCCTCTGTCCCTCGCCCTGCTTGTGCGCAGTATCACTCCGACAAATAAATAAATCTTTAAAAAATTTTTTTAAAAATAAAAATAAAAATGTAAAAATAAAAAATGTAAAAAAAAAATAAAAATGTAAAACTCTCCCTCTCCTTAGCTTGCTAGTCATACAAAAACAAGAGGCAGGTCAGATTTGGGCGGGAGCTTGCCGACTTCCTTAGATGAATGCTTGCCTTCAAAGCTTTCATTTTCTGCCATGAAGTGTATCAGTGTCATACCTAAGTTTCCTGCAGTTAGAGGCTAATCTTCTTGGAAAATATCCTTTGGATGGCACAGAGACTCCCTAAGGAATGTCACATATTTCCAATCTAAGTTAGAGGCAGGCTGAACACCTTCTAGATTCTAGTCTAGAATCACAATGATCCACTTTTCCAGAAACTGAACATGTTCACTGACTGCAGTGGTGTATTTGATAAATTCCATTTCTTTCTTTACTTGTAAAATTTTGCCATTGCTTTTATACTTCTACTGAGACAAAACTGACTCAACACCGAGGACAAAGACCTTACCTTAGGGCAGTCCTGTGGAAGCCACATTCCCAAGCTTCATTATATATGCTTCCTTTTCATGGTCTGTACTAGTTAAGTATTGCTGATTTTTTTTTCTTAAACGATTGCCACAAAGGAATACTGAACATTAATAGTGACCATGTATTCAGAAATGGTTTGTTGACCAAGTCCTCTCCCAAAATTCTAATATACATTATCTCGTGTAATTATCATAGAAACCTTGATTGTGGGTATTTAAGTCCATTTCACAGATTAAAAAACTATGGGTCATGAAGGTAAATAAACTATGGGTCATGAAGGTAAAAAAAAAAATTAAAGCCAGCTAGTAAGTGTAGGGTCAAAATTTAAAGCTAGATCTGGGAGTCTTTCAAAGGCTGCGAGTGCTCTGGAGCAGTGCTAGCCTGCCTCTTTATAATTTGTCTGCCACCCCAATTAAGTATAATTTTTGGTAGTCAATAAAAACCTTGTTAGAAGTTATTTTGATGTAATTACAAAGGCCTGTTTCTACAAGATCTATATCCCACCCAAAACAAATTACAAATTGGCCAGCATGGTCAGAGGCGCAGAATGAATTAAGCTCAACAAATTAATTACATTAAAAAAAAAAACCCGCAGTGGATAGAGGTATGTTTTTCTGTGATACAATACATACAGTTTAAAAAAAAAAAAAAACCTTTTAAACATTGTTTTGGGGCGCATGGGTGGCCTAGCTAGTTAAGCAGCTGCCTTTGGCTGAGGTCGTGATCCGGGTTCCTGGGATTGAGCCCTGTGTTGGGCTCCCTGCTCTGCAGGGAGTCTGCTTCTCCTTCTGCCCCTCCCCCTACTTGTTCTCTCAATGTCTCTCTTGCTCTCTCTCTCTCAAATAAATAAATACAATCTTTAAAAAAAACAAAACATTGTTTTGCTGTACAGATTTTTTTATGTAAAGGTACAGACCAGTTTTTTGACATTTTTATTCTCTATGCTTTCTGCCTTTGGTGTCTTGTATAGAAAGGCCTTCCTCAATTCAAAATTATTAAAATAGCCATGATTTTCCTTTCAGTATTTCTCTTAACGTAAGCAAATCCCCAAACTATTAGTAAGATTACCTGATGATTTATTTAGAAGAAATCCATGTCAGAGGATCTGAGTCTAGTACACTTGCGCCTTGGTTTCGGTCCCAACAAGCTAGGTAACAATTTTACTATCACATCCTCTTCTCCATTACAAGTCTTGCTATCTGAATTTATCATGTTCAAATCTGACTTTGCTTTTTAACAGACTGTCACCTTTGAAACTGTGCTTCATGCTTATGAATTACAGAGAAACCCATGAACTGTAGAAAAGACAGTTCCTAGAGATTAATCTCAGATTACTCTCTAAATAGTTATCTCACATCTTAAATGATTTCTTAGATGGTCTCTTATTAATTTCCCGAGAGGTAAAATGTAATTCAGAAACTGCTTGTTGGATAGCTCGTGTGTACTTATGACAACCTGTGGGGAAACTGGCTAAAATGTCAATCTCCCTAAAGCTCCACTAAGTTCTTTATCTGTTCTTGTTACTGAGATTTATTGGCTCGCAAATGAGATCTATGAGTTTGCAGGTGGAGTTGGCCATTATAACTTCTTGTTTTGTTTCTTCCCGGTCCCACAGAGATGCTCTAGTTCTACAGACTTCCTCTTCTGCTCATGGCAAATACTACTGTGTGGCATGTGAATTTAATTTCACTTATATTTCTTGTTGTGTGTTTTTCTGATGAGAAACACAAAGCCATAAAATTGTAAACGTGAGAAAAAAGTGGTATACAAAACTAGCAGAGGTTCTGAATTTTGTGCAAAAGAAAGAAAGTGTATGTTCACAGAAAAATAAAAACCTGGAAAGATCTTAGCATTTGCAGTGGTCATTCCTGAGTGATGGGATTATGGACACTTCCATTTTCTTTATAATTTCTTTGGTTATTTCCAAAATTTTAACATTGAACATATATTATTTTTACATTAGAAAATGCTTACTTGGGTCTCCCCCTAAGTGAGGGTAGAATCTGTGACTTGTTTTTAACCAACAAAATATGAGAGAGGTGAAAAAAATAAATAAAATAGTTGCCTGGGAAAAAAAACATAGACCTAGTCCCTTTTGCTAAAACATACTGGAATGGATGTTATTTGTTACAATTATAGTAACTTTATTTCTAAGTAAAAACATAAAGATAAAAATACAGCAAAATACAAAAAATAATTATGAAGACATTGCTTATTCTATAGCACTGTAGAGGGGAAGTTGATGAAGAAAACCCAGAACATGGGGACAGAGTGCAGATGACTGATGGACAAATGGTGGGAGGACATTTAGGTTCTAAAAATTGTTTCACATCCATTTTTCTTTCTTCTATTTTTTTTAAAGGAGCATTTATTAGAATGAGAAAAAATTCTTGAAAACCAAAAGATTTCTGTATTTATTATTTAGAAGACAGCATTAACTCTCTGATTACTAGCACCAGTGATTATAATTTTACCATTTTGAGGAAATTTATTTATTGAGGTAACATATACAGAAAATTGCCCCAAAAGGGTCCCAAAGGAAGCCAGTCAAGACCTAAAGCGTACTTTTAAAAAATTCAAATGTTCTGTTTCATTTCTTGATCTTGGTAATAGTTACAGGGGTGTTTTCACTTTGTAAACATTCACCAAACTCTATACTTAAAATGTGTGTATTTTTTCTGTATGCATTACACTTCAATTAAAAAAAAAATTTGCCTGAAAAAAAAAAAATTTCTCAGGAAGGAGCCAGTTAGTGTCCTTACTTGGTCCCTTTTCAACGTGTTATGAGGGAAGGAGGGGGACAGAAATCTAGGTGGTTGAATTGGTGTTAGTATGTTAATACTAACTAATACTAACTACAATTGGTGTTAGTATATTAATCCCTGTATTGAAATATTGTCCTTGTGAGTGTAATCAGAACTCTGTTCCGCTTGCTCCCTGGGTTTCTATCTGCCTCTAACTTGGAGCAAAGCTAGATTTTTTTTTTTTTTTAAAGTATGGTGATAGGGCTTGTGTATATTTTTATCTAAATTCAAATTAGTCAACATATACTACATCATTAGTTTCAGATGTAATTTTCAATAATTCACCAGTTGCGTATAAACCCAGCGCTCATCACATCAAGGGCTGTGTATTTAAATATTTCCCTAGACTTTTTTCTTTTTTTGTATTTGGCTATTTACAAATTTGACAGTCCAGAGAACCAGGAATTTATTCCTCATTATCTCAATCCGTCCTCTTATCAGCTCTCTGTGTGATGGAAAGGAAAGCTGATATTCTTTCATACCCTTAAGTTATACTTTTCTTGGTAAAACATCCGGTTCTTGAACCTGACAGTAAGGTAAATGTTCCCCATGATTCCTCCTCTGTTATGGAATCACGAGAGAATGAGTCTTAAGAGTTATACAAATAAAAAAGAACAATATTTAGTCTTCATTCGTATTTACCTTGTTGTGATAGTCTGAATAAACACAAGCCTGGAATATTTTGGTGATGTATTGTGCATTTGCTACTCCCCAGGAAAAATACTTTTCATCATCTCTATTAATGAGTGTTTTGTTTAAATATTTAAATACCAAAATACCAGATACAAGTATGTAAAAGTATATGCAAAATTTGAAATTATTAAAAAGGAACTGTATTGATTCATATACCTGTCTGAAATAAACAGTAAATATTTAGTTCTATGACTAAATGTATAAGAGTCACTACCTTCATTTCTGGCTTTACTCTTCTTTGTATATCTTCCTAGGATCCGCACATCTACACTCCATGGCTTGGGTCCAAAGTAATTCTGTATACATATAAAGGCACTTTCTCCAAAATAATTAGGATTGCACACCGTAATAATTCCAAGGAGCATCAGAAATTATTCAGTGCAAATAAACCTTAAACTTTTAAATATGAAAAGCCATTGTGATTAAAAAAAATAAAAAGACAAAATATTTGCAAATTTATGGCAGATAGAAATTTACTGGAGCACCTGGCTGGCTCAGTGGGTAGAGCATGCAACTCTTGATCTCAGGGCTGTGAGCCCTGAGCCCCATGTTGGGTGTAGACGTTACTTAAATATAAAATCTTCTAAAAAATTACTATTCAATTTTTAGAAAACAGTAAGGAAAATACAAATACAGAAACTGAAAAATAAGCATGGGTCACAAACTAGCAATTCACAAAAGAAGAAACAAGTGGCCAATGAATATGTAAAAATATCACATTTCATTAGTAATTACAGCACTGCCACTGAACACAACTCTGGGACGCATAAGGTTAGGTAAAATCTACAGAAATCAAGAGTTTCAAATTAACTATTCCAATAACCAGGATGCTGGGAAAGGAGCACTCTCATTTGCTGTCAATGTATGCAAAATGCTGGAAACTGTCAGGAAGGCAATTTGATCATATGCCTCAAATTCCTATCTTTGACCAAGGGACGCAACTCGTAGGAGTCTTTTCTAAATAAGAACATATTAACTCAAGGATGTAGGTATAGCTATTGGTCACAGTCTTGTACACAATTGTGAAAAAACAAAAAAATAAAAACCACCTCAATGTCCAACAATCACCAATAAGGAAAACTGAGATGAAGTAGTTAAGAAATTTTCCAAATCAGCAAATAAAATGCAAGGCTGAACTGAAACCCAGGCCTGTGTGTCTCCAGCATCCTTCCTTAAGCCCCTTTCTAAGGCTGGTGGTTTCCCTGGAAATTTCTTGAGGTGTCTCTCACATTCTGGAATTCCGAGTTTGTTTCTGGTTTTTGTTTTTGTTGTTTTTGAGCTCAGTATTAGATGGTGGTTTTCTACCCCTCCTGTGGCCCAGCCTCAGCACTCTGGGTCCAAGTAAGATCCTGGGGACTGGAGGGGAGTAACATTGCTACACAACAAAACCTTGGACACCCGCCATCCGGCTGGATGGAACCTGCACTGTGCCCCCGTGAACCTGAGGCAGTCTCTGCCTCTTCAGACCATTCAGGAGCTGAGCCAAGGGCCGGCAGACTGGCACAAAAAAACCTTAACCTTAACCCAACCTTAACCCAACACCGCATCATCATGATGGCCTCTTGAACACTGACCACACTTAGATGTGGATTATCATCATCTCCAGGAAACAATGCCCCCTGCCCCACCGGTTTTTCTGTTTATTCACAACAAACTGTATTTTCTCACTAGAAAGGGGTTACTTCTAAAAGCCTCTAGTGGGGGCACATGAGTGGCTCAGTCAGTTAAACGTCTGCCTTCGGCTCGGGTTGTGATCACAAGGTCCTGGGATCCCGAGGGGAGCCTGCTTCTCCCACTCTCCCTCTGCCTCTGCCTGCCGCTTCCCCTGCTTGTGCTCTAATACATAAATAAAATCTTAAAAAAAAATAAAAACAAAAGCCTCTACGGTAGTTCCTTTGCCAAACATTCTGACATGGACGGACAATGGTTGAGATGTTGCTCTCAGCAGAAAAAGCACAGGCAGAATTGTGACCTCTAAACTGGATTTCTGGATGCCTTGACTATCTGAATCAGAGGCTCAGCTAGACAAGCCAAACATCTCCCCCACTCTGGTTCAAAAGCCAGCTGAACTTCATGCCCCTAAACTAGTGATTTTCAAAGAATGCATCATCACCTGAAGCTTGTTAGGTATGTGACTTTGGGGGCCCCACCCAGAAGCCTCTGGGTCCCCTCTGGGGGCACGGAGGGTGTGGGAAGGTGCAGGAGGGTGGGGCCCCGAGGTCAGTGTTGTAAGAGTCCTGCCAAGGGATTCTGACGGGCTCAAGCCAGAAGGGCTTCCTGAAGCTTGCAATCCCCATTCTGTCGTACGGCCGCTCACATAGCATCTGCATCATAAATCGAACTACTGAGAAAGTTTCTTTTTTTAAGTTCTCTTTTATTGAGCCCCGACCAAGAGTCGTGTAGAATCCTAGCTGGAGGGAGGACATACAAGAAGCCAAGTGAGAGTCTTCTTATTCTTAGGCGATGGCAAGAGTATCAGTATGGAATTTAGTTAGCTGAAGTTCTGCAAGACTGCAGTTAGTGATTAATGACCACGGGAGTGATGGTAAGGGAACGGGGGCCAAACCGGACTGGAGAATCCTTTGCCCCAGTCTCAGGCTTGCTGGGATCCACTCTACAAAGTTGGAGAAGTTTACTCGGTGTTTCTGCACCACTTCTGCCTCAGCTTGTCACGATGTGGACAAGCGCAGATGTCCACAGACTCTCTGATAACTCGTCAGGGTGCATTTACTGTATTTCTACGGAGAACGTGCATCTGTGGACACAGTGCTTGCCACAGTAGAGCCAGGCCAGGAAGGATGGCATCCTGATACTGTTTTCCAGGGGAATGAAAAAAGTGAGAATCACTGTCATTGTCTTCTAGACTTTGTTCCCCGATGCTGCTCTTCCTGGCCTGAGATGCCTCTGTTTTTTGGACCTGAATCTCTCTGGAGCAATGAGTGGGGAGGGTTCTCTGGCTCTGAGTAACAACCCAAGGCTGTGGAGAAAGAAAGGGAAGGAGGTAGAGGGAATCTGGTCCCAGAGGAAGAGGAGTGGTGAGGCTTCAGGCAAAGGGATGGGAACTGGGCCTGGGTGCCACCTTCCCAGCTCGCTTCTCCTCTTTTCAACCAGGCCCTCTCCCTGTTTACCTTGGTGTTCCCAAAGATGTATGTGTGCACACGCAGGTCAATGAAATGGGACATAATGTAATATACAAAGCATTTCAAATGTCTGCTACAATATCTGGAGCATGATAGGTCCTTATTATTATTATTATTATTACTGATTTATTGTTAAAGTAACCTTTTCTTTCCTCTTTCATGTTTCTTTTTTTCTTTTCTTTCTTTCTTTCTTTTTTTTTTTTCTTTTTTTTGCCATTTAGTTATCTGCCTGGCAAACTCCTACTCCCAAGGCCCAATGAAAATATTCCTGCTTTCTCTGGGAAACCTTCTCTACCCCTTCCATCCCTCACACTAACTAGATAACATTGCTCATACCCTTCTTCCATGTGGACACTTGTATTACATTATGCTATGCTGTGTTATGTTATTACATTATGATATTGAGTTGTGTGTCTGCAACCCCCCCTTGTTGTGAGTTCTTTAAATGATAGGGCCCAGGTTTCACACATGTTCCTATCTTCAGAGGAAGCACTTAGCACTCACTGAATGTGTGTTAAATGAACATTGAAGAAACTGAGTCACTATGAGGAAAAGGGAAGTCTAAAAGCTACATGTGTTAGTGTGAGAATACTATCTATCAGCATGGTGTATGACCTCCTATCGTTATGTTCTCAGGTTTCCAAAAGCTGCCTCTTTTTTATTATCTTTCATAAGTATCACTGCCTCTCTTATTTCATCTGGATCTCTAGCCAATTTCCCACTGCACAGTATCTTGAACTGCAATTTGTCCCAGTTTTGTCAGCCTTGTCACATCGTCCATGGAATGCATTTTTCCTTTTATATTGGAAGTCTAAGATATTGTTACTAACATTTACCAAACCCCCTTTTTTTACTTTTTCTCTAAAAATTACTTAAAGATATGATTTAATTGAAGTATAGTTGATGTACAGTATTTTATCAGTTTTAGGTATACACTGTGATTCGACAATTATATATAATATGAAACACTCACCACAAAAACTACAGTTACCCTTGGTCACCATAAAAGTTATAGTTATATTCCCTATGCTGTACTTTTCATCCCAGTGACTTATTTTATAGTTTGTACTTCCTAATCTCCTATTTCATCCATGCCAACCCCTCCTGTCCTCTCCTTTGGCAACCACCAGTTTGTTCTCTGCGTTTATGAGTCTGTTTCTGTTCCGTTGTTTTTTGGGTTTCTTAAGATTCCACATATAAGTGAAAGCATATGGTATCTGTTTTTATCTCTCTGACTTATCTCATTTAGCATAATACTCTCTAAGTCCATCCATGTTGGTGCAAATGGTAAGATTGCATCCTTTTTTAAGGCTGAGTTGTATTCCACTGTGTATCTCTAACACGTCTTTACCCATTCATCTATTGATGGACACTTGGGTTGCTTCTGTATCTTGGTTACTGTAAATAATGCTGCAATGGATATAGGGGTGCAGATACCTTTTTGAATTAGCATTTTCATTTTCTTTGAATAAATATCCAGAAATGGAATAGCTGGATCATAGGGTATTTCTATTTTTTTAAAGATTTATTTATTTATTTATTTGACAGAGATTACCAGTAGGCAGAGAGAGGGAGAGAGGAGGAAGCAGGCTGCCTGCTGAGCAGAGAGCCTGATGCGGGGCTTGATCCCAGAACCCTGGGATCATGACCTGAGCCGAAGGCAGAGGCTTTAACCCACTGAGCCACCCAGGCGCCCCGGGTAATTCTATTTTTAATGTTTTGAGGAACCTCCATACTATTTTCCATAGTGGCTGCACGAATTTACATTCCCATTATTCACTCAATTAACAAATATATATTGAGTATCTACAATATGGCAAATGTTGTTGTAGGTAATTACATAACAGAAGAGACAAATGTTTGTGTTATGTGTCTGGCTCTGGACTGGACGTCGTCTACGTATATCATCTTATCCAGCCACGAGCTGTAAGAATTAACTTTCCAAGGGGCACCTGGGTGGCTCAGTGGGTTAAGCCACTGCCTTCGGCTTGGGTCATGATTTCAGGGTCCTGGGATCGAGCCCCACATTGGGCTCTCTGCTCAGCAGGGAGCCTGCTTACCCATGCCTCTCTGCCTACTTGTGATCTCTCTCCCTCTGTCAAATAAATAAATAAAATCTTTTTTTTTAAATAAATAAAATCTTTAAAAAAAAAAAAAAGAATTAACTTTCCAAGTGTCTGGTACAATTCAACCTAGAGAACTGGGAAAAGTTTCTAATTTACATTAATTTCTTTTATTTTGAGTGGCAAGAGAGACCATGAAATTATCACTAACTATGCCATATCCCTCTACATATGATAAAATTGACTAAGTTCCTTTTCTGGTTCACAGCTCTTCATTGTTAAGCATCCGGGAGGCACCATGAAAACGGCCTCCTAGGCCATGGGCTACATCTAGCTCTGAGTGCTTACTCAGTAAGGGACTCATCGTATTTTGCACCCAGGCTCAGCTTCAAGAAGACCATGAAAGCTCCTTTGTGCCCGGGTTCTTATAACTAGTCTTATTTTTAGGATAACAATCACATGGCACACAACTTTGAACCACTTGATTTGATCTGCAATCTACTGTTGAATCTAGGGACTACTGAAAAGTAATGAAAAGACAGTTTATCTAATGTTCCTACTTAAATAGTATTTTAAGAAACACACGATGAAACACAGTTTTACAATGGTAAAGAAGACAACCTAAAATTTACCATCTTAATCATTTTTAAGTATTCAGCAGTGTTAAATATATTCATATTGTTGTGAAACAGATTCCAGAACTTTCTCACCTTGCAAATCTAAAACTTGCTGATTAAACAGTAACTCCCCTTTCCTCCCTGAAATAGATTTATAGGGATTTTATATCCAAAGCCTACAGCACGCAATCCTATTCTTGTATAGGTCTCTAAAAGCATAAGAAGAAAATAGCAAAGGCAAAAAACTGCTGTCTGTTTCACTATGAGTCATTTTCTCCAACTGTAAAAATCCATGGCTGTCAAAGAGCCCCCTGAGTGGCTTCAGGCCTTTAACAGATAACTCAGGCCCTCAGTGGTGCCAGGGAGCTGGAACACCTTTTGCTTGTTTGTATGATTTGGGAGAACTTTTAAAACAGATTCTAAGAGATAAAATGGCCTCAGAGCTGTGGTCTCAACCCCCACCCCCAACGCTGGCGTTCTTTTCCTCACATCTCAGACGATAATTGCATGGCCTATACTCAAAAAGTTCCAGTGACAGAAATGTCACCACACCTGAAGTCGATGTTCCTTCACTGTCTTCCCTTTACGATTACAATAGGTTTTAAGAAAACAGCAAAAAACTGCTCTCTTATGTGCCTGAAAGAAAAGTGTTTGGAACCACCTGTCCAGTCTCATTCTGTGTCTGGACTGTTTCGGGCTTTCTTTCTTTCCTCCTAAATGCAATCCGGATGTAGGAGATCTTAAAAGAAAATGTGCTAATGAACAGAGTATGTGACAACTGAGCCTTCCGCATCAGCACGGTTCCTGCATGCGTTCAACAACCAGCGTCTAGAGCACAGCCCCAGGAGCAAGGGAGCCTGGAAGCTGGGAGACCTCCTAGAGGGATACATTTGTTTGTTTGGTTCAGTCTTTTGTCTTCCCAAGATCTCTGATGTCATCCTTCCTCCCATTCTTTGTCCATGTGATTCAGGCAGAGCTCACGCAGCCCTGCTTTTATGGGCAAGCATGTCATCCCAACCTCCTTTCCTAACACCGCATTCCAGGTGATGACGGAAGCCACCGCATGATCCCTTATCTCTGTCTAGGACTCTGAGAATTGCCTCCTGCCAGACGTGGGTGTCCAGGGCAAGATCCAATAACAGGTACTACAGTGTAACTTTCAACCTCAGGGTAACACGGTCAGAGAGAGTCAAAGTGACTGGTCACAAGTGAAGGTCACCAGCTCAACATGATTGGAAGGATAGCAAGAAAATTAGCTACATTACAAGAAAGGAAAGTGAGATTTTGTTAAGAAACTGCTACTGAGGGGCACCTGGGTGGCTCAGTGGGTTAAAGCCTCTGCCTTCGGCTCAGGTCATGATCTTAGGGTCCTGGGATCGAACCCCGCATCGGGCTCTCTGCTCCGCAGGGAGCCTGCTTCTCCCTCTCTCTCTGCCTGCCTCTCTGCCTACTTTTGATCTCTGTCTCTGTCAAATAAATAAATAAAATCCTCAAAATTGACTTAAAAAAAAAAAAACTGCTACTGAATTAAAAAAATGTAAAGGCAGACCTGAACCCAAGAACATTTTTAGAGAATTGAGAATCAAGTAAAAGTATTCCTAAACTATATTAAATGGCATATGTGTGTCTAAAATATATTGAAACTATATATTTTTCAAAGATTTTATTTATTTATTTGACAGACAGAGATCACAAGTAGGCAGAGAGGCCAGGGGGAGAGAGAGGAGGAAGCAGGCTCCCTGATGAGCAGAGAGCACGATGTGGGGCTCTATCCCAGGGCACTGGGATCATGACCTGAGCAACCTGAGCCGAAGGCAGAGGCTTTAACCCACTGAGCCACCCAGGCGCCCCAAAACTATTTTGTTGACAAAGAGAAAAAGCAGTGCATACTATCTTCATACTGAGTCCTATTTAATGTGTTTTTGTGACACTGGTACATTAATAAATCCTATACAGATAGTTGATTTATCTATCTCCTATTTTAAGAAGTTTTTCTGGACATTTTGAAGTGAACTGTGCCTTTGAGTTGAAGATTAACTTGTTTAGAAGACTTTGTGCTGCCAAAAATACCAAAAGATAACAAAAAATAATAAAGAAATAAGCAGCTCAAACTTTGCTGATCTTTATGATAACCTAATTCTCTCATGGCTGTCTACCTTTTGAAGTTTCATTAACTCTATCTTGCACAGCTACTACAGCAGTAGCTTTCCAATTTTTTGAGTCTGACACATGTAAGAAATATTTTAAATTGAAATCTAGAATTACATGTATACATATAACTAAAAAAGTGTTACAAAATAGTTCTTTCCTTTGCCTCCTGCAATTCACTGATTATTTTCTATTCCATTCCATCTTACTCTGTTTCTCTATTTGTTTTGTTCTAACGTATTGTTTAATTTCAAAATGTCAATTATGACTCACAAAGTTGATTTCACAACTTACTAATTGATCTTAACGAATAGTTTGAAAAACACTGGTCTGGTCTAGGATCCAGCAAAGAATGAAAACTAGAAGTGTCTTATCTATGTACCAGCTCCGAAAACTTTGCCAATGGACTTCAGATTCACTTTCCTCTCTTTTTTTTTTTTTTAAAGATTTTATTTATGTATTTGACAGACAGAAATCACAGGTAGACAGAGAGGTAGGCAGAGAGAGAGGGGGAAGCAGGCTCCCCGCTGAGCAGAGAGCCCGATGTGGGGCTCGATCCCAGGACCCTGAGATCATGACCTGAGCCGAAGGCAGAGGCCTAACCCACTGAGCCACCCAGGTGCCCCACTTTCCTCTCTTCTTTTTCACTCATTCATTTATTCCTTCATTTCACTTATTAGAGGAAGCCTCTGCCATGAGTTGGGCACCTGGTCAGTTACTAGGATTATGGTGGTGGGGCAGGATAGATTCCAGAGTTTACCAGATTAGCCAACTCTAAGAGAGCTTGAGTCAGAAAAGATTTAGACCCCAAAGGAGGGGCGGTGGGGGAGGGAGGAAGGAGGTGAATGTGCTCTTATATCATGGCCCTAAGGAAGTCATTTACTTAAGAGTTTCTTGGTGGTAACAATGAATGAAGTTTTCAGAAAGGAAGACACTGTACTTGGTTCTGCTAGTATGATGATGAATAAGTATGGATGGTCTCTTCACTGCTGATGGTCTGTGGAGGTGGGCAACACATAAATTATTATGATACCATGTAATAATGCAATAGGCCAACATAACCATTTGTAGTTGCATGGAATTAACAGAGAGTTAAAAACAGGGAAAATGCAGACTGTATGCAGGGGAGGAAATGACAACAGAGGAGGACAAACACTGGGAAAGGAGCCTGGTTGTTGGGAGATCTTTTCCAGGATAGGAAGAGATTTGAATACTTTTTTTACAGACTGAGGGAAAGGAACCAATGCAAAGGCCAAGAGAGGGCATGATTAATGTAGTAGGGTACTGGTGGATTTGGGGGGTGAGAGATCAAGTACGGAGGTAGAGGGAGCCACCGGGGAAAGACGAGTGGTGACAGCTTTATGGATAAGATAAACAAATAATAGTCAAGGCCTGCGATATTGTTAAATTTTTTTTTCTGAGAGCAGAAATATTATTTGATATGGTGGGAATCTTGTCATTAGCTACTTTTCTCATGTTCTCGAATGATATATAGATAGCATATGGTCCTGAAACTACTCAAATTACAAGTCCTCTTGCCTCATCCCTTTATTTCATTGATTTTTTGAGTTTGTCAAAATGACATCATCTTTCATTCCCTGACCCTTTATTTTCTTAACTTGTGCTTGAAGAATCACGTAATATAGATAAGTGAAGACAAGAGAAGTATAGAGCTTGATGAATTTTCACAAAGTGAGCAGAGCACATCTGTGTGAAACTTGGACCCCTTTGAAAAAACATTACCAGCAACCCAGAAGTCTGTCGTTCACAGAGATCCCTGACAGTTATTCTCTCTCCATCCAAGGGTAATCATTATCCTGACTTCTAACAAGGAGTACACTTTGAGCAAGAAAATAATCCAAGCTCTCCAAAAGTTAAATCCCCATACAAGAAGGTATTCCTTTAAAAGTTGTCCAAATAAGGATTTCATTTCCAACCTGTTCCCAACTGTTTACCCAAAATGTTTCCCTTACTCCTATACTGTTTGCCTAGCTGGAGAAAAAGTAGGGTGAATAAAAGGCCAATCAGAAGGCCTTTTTCTGGAAGACTCCCCTTAGAAACAAACATTTTGAAATAAAATGGGGAGCAGAATTAAAACCAAATATGAACAGCCTACTTACATAATAAGTAACGTATCTCTGGCTATCTTATTCATCTGATGCACTGGTATCTTTTTTAAAAGGCATATTATGTTTTTTATATTGCTTACACAAGAAATTTTAGAAAATACAACAAAGTCAAAGCAATCCACAGGTGATCATCCAGAGATGCCATTGTTTGTAACAGGGAAACGTTGGTATCGCCATTAGAAATAGAGCTGCTGAGGTATCTTGTTCCCACCACTCTAAATGATTCCCTCCCCTTCCTTTATTACCACACCTCTTAAGAACCAAATTAAAGGGTGAAGGCTGAAGAGCCAGAATAAAGGGTGAAGGCCTCTAGGTTTCACTAGGATAGAATGAGATAACTGTACTTAGAGATCAATGGTGGTACCTAAATACTTTTAAAAACAGGCTTTTAAAAAATGAGTATTTCCATCTGAATGACTCATTTAGCAACTGTGGAAGATCTTATTTTCCAAAGATGGCTACCACAATATACCTTTCCTATCCCACATGCTCCTCATACAATGAGACCTGACACTCCTCCCATCAAGTAATGTGGCTTAGGTCTCCTCCTCTTGAACCTGGGTGGACCTCTGTGACAGTCTTGATCAATATAATACAGTTGCAAGTGATGCTATATGACTTTCAAAGGGAGGTCACATATGGCATGGACTTTTGCTCTGTTTTCTCAGGACACGTGCTCTTAGAACCCAGCCACTACGCGAAGAAGCCAAGCAGGCTCATGGAAAGGCCGCATGCAGGTGTTCCATCCAACAGCCCCGGCTCAAGAGCCAGTTTCTAGCCACCATAAATTGCTAGACATGTGAGTGGGTCTTTGGGTGATGGTTCCAGCTCCCAGCTATTGTCACCAGCTGATGCTGTGGGAAGAAAAAGGCTGTCCCTGCTGAACCCTGTCCCAAACTGTAGCTCATGAGCAAAATAAATGATGGTTGTTGTTTTAAGCCACTAAGTATAAGTAGCTTGTTTTGCAGCAATAGATAACCAGAACAGCCACCAATAATTCACATGCCAGTGGAAATAGAATAAAGGGATGGGGCCCCAGAGCCCTCTCTTCTATTTCTGTTCTTAATCTAGGTGCAGTGAGAAGCAACATGGTCAAATGCAGGTAGGATTAGAACAAACAGGATGGGGGCACCTGGGTGGCTCAGTTGGTTAAGTGTCCAACTCTTGAATATGGCTCAGGTCATGATCTCAGGGTCATGGCATCAAGCTCTGCATGGGCTCTACGCTCAGCTAGGAGTCTGCTTGGGATTCTCTCTATCCGCCTCCACGCCATTATCTCTTCCCTCTAATAAAATAAATAAATCTTTAAAAAAAGAACCAACAGGATGACCCAAACTAGGACAAAGAGTCCCTAGGTAATTAATTAGAGCCCATTATAATTCAAACAGACACACTAAAAATGCATTTGTGATGTCTGAATTTTTGTTTTTTTTGAGGAGGCAGAAAAGAATATTTCAAGCAATTGTAAACAACAACTCTATTATTGTCCTACTGACATGTTAAGAATCATGTTATAGGTATGGGAAATTTAATTATCTAATGCTGGTGTTCTGTGACGTTGTGACAAAGGACCTGTTACTGCTTCAAGATTTGCCTACAGTTACTGAATAATCAGTTTGAGCAAAATGTGGTTACTGACCTCATCAATGTTTTTGTCACAGTAGATCATACGGTGATGAAAAAATTACACAGGAGTGAAGTGCTCAATGCAAGTGTAGATGAGTTAGCTGGCTGGTTTACAGACATGGGCTGCTTTCTTTCCTGGGAAATTATGTGTGACAGTTAAATTAACCTGAAGGGACTTGGAGGTTGGCAAAGATTTGCATACTTCTTCCCCATCCTTTAAGAACTGCCAAGTTCTTTTGAGAGTACAACAGTGCACCTTTATATTAACAATGAAATACATTATTTGGGAGGAAGCAATGAAGAATGAGATTGAAGAAACCAATTTGGGGCTTATCAACCGTTTCAATCTATGAAAATACTGCAGCATATAACCTTGAGTGGCACTGCCTTGGTTCTTTATTTTTTTGAAGATTTTATTTTTAAGTAATCTCTATACCCAATTTGGGGCTCAAACTTAAAACCCTGAGATCAAGAGTCACATGCTCTACTCACTGAGCCAGCCAGCCAGGAGTCCCTGCCTAGGTTCTTTAATGAAGACAAACTATAAACTACTTTTTTTGTTGGTTTTTTTTTTTTTTTTAAGTAATCTCTATGCCCAACATGGGGCTCAAACTTATAATCTTGAGATCAAAAGTCTCACTCTACTGAATGAGCCAGCCAGATGCCCCATGTAAACTAGTTTTTACTAAGAATAAAAGGCTGTCAGATTTCAGGGCACCTGGCTGGCTCAGTTGGAAGTGCATGTGACTCTTGATCTTGGGGTTGTGAGTTTGAGCCCTACATTGGTTTTAGGGATTATTTAAATAAATAATTTTAAGAAAGATTCTAATTCCCCTTTTATTCCCACTTAAGTCAAACTACCTATTTCTGACCTTGAAAATGGCAGCTGTCAATTCCATAGGGGTCTGACATTAGTGAACCAGGATGCCTTCCTTTGGAAACCCAGTCAAACACATGCAAGCCTGTCTACTTGCTCTCTGGCAGCAGGACACCCTCCCTGATCCAGCTGGAAGAAATGAACTTCAAGACCCTCTTTTCCTCTTAACGTTTTTATCATCTTTTCTCTTTTGCTCATAATTCTGAGTGGTTGCTGACTTAAACTATAAACCTGATTCCTAATACATTTTTTTAAGTTTTAAAATCAGTGCAAACTTTAGGAGAAGGTTGGCATTGTGGCCTCCCTCTTGCAGCGCCACCCTGCTGCACTGTCAGAGCCCTGGAGGGCTAAAATTCATTAAAGATCATTATCAAACCTCAAACATTGACAGAGCGTATGCAGAAAAATGCTCATCACAGTATTGTTTATGATTTTTTAGATGTCAAAAAATGAAAAACTGCCAAGAATGTTGTGCTCTGCATAGCTTCCGCATCATGATTCTGAAGAACATTTAGTAACCAGGGAGATCTCATTCTATAGAACAGAACCCCAAACTGTAAGTCGACTGTGATCACAACTACGCCAACAAGAACTGATGGAAAAGGGAAGGAAACATATTAAAATGCTAACAAATGCTGCATTACAGGAGTAGAACAAAGGGTGATTATTTTTTCTTCTCTCATTTTTCTCTACATTCTGTGAAGGTGATTACATAATTGCTAATAAAATTATTTAAAACAATCATTAAATACTTAATAGTGCTTGAATCCGGCAGGAGAGAACCGAGATCATTTAAAGCTATAGGCTAAAATGAAGTGACACGTAAATATGGAGAAAGTCTTGACAGGGGGTCCCTCTTTTGTCATTTTACCCACATTCAAGAGGCACACAGAGGTGACTTTTATCAGTGGACAGACTCTCCTTACAAATAAACTCTACTCCTATCCTTCAAAAGAGTCTTTGCCTGACTTCCCATCCTCAACCCTTCATACAACCTGGAACTAACATAAGGCATTCCGTTTACAAGTAGGAGTGCAAAATGTTTTATTTTTTAATTTAGAAAACAGCAAATGCACATCAGAAATTGCAAAGCTGTTTTTGAGAAAACAAGATTCCACCAATGTGAAGAGGTATGAAGAATATATGAAGATGTAATACTGACAGAGGTAAGGCTGATTTTGAGGGGAAAACCTTAAAACTAGTATAAGACAGCCAGTAAGAAGTGGAAGTGGAATTTGCAAAATAGATATAGTTGAAACCCAAACTTTATAGACAATTGCTGATATAAACAAAAGTTAGATTATGGACTAAAGTCAGATTAACTTGGATGGGGATGATTGGGAGAAAGGGGGTATTCTGGGTTTCCAAAGTACACTGGGGTTGCATACCTACAGCCTTTTTGACTTGTTCTTCTGTCATAAGAATGTTATTAAGCTGCAGTTTACATGTATACTTAGAACACAAATTCAGATTTTAGAGATTATCAAGAAGTTCTTGCTCTCTCCCCTTATTTGAACAAGAGGAGTTTTTTTTTTCCTGTTTACACAAGTGTAATCTTGAATGATTTTTGTTTTCCTGTTCATTACAAACTTTTGTTTAAAAGAGTATTCAAGGGCACTAGGGTGGCTCAGTCGGTTAAGCATCTGCCTTTGGCTCAGGTCATCATCCTGGGTGCTAGGACTGGCTCCCTACTCAGTGCAGTCTGCTTCTCCCTCTGCCCCTCACCCCACTCTCATGCTCACTCTCTCTCTCTTTCTCTCTCTCAAATAAATAAATAAATCTTTAAAAAAAAAAAGAGTATTCTAGTTACAAGTAACTATGAACTGATTAATGCAAAATTTATATAAAATGGTGTTTAAAAATGTTCTTTGGGCATTTTACCCTGCATGCCCCTAAAATAATTCCATCAAAAGTTTCTATTCACTTCCCAAATGTGAAAACCAACATTTCTAAAATTCTGGCTGGTATCTCCTGGGCTCATCAATATTATTTGCATATACGTGGAATAAAAACAAAGGACAAATAATATTCTCTGTGCCTTGCTTGAAGCCAAATTTTTTCTGGAGTATCATTAAAAATTATCATTCTCTTAGGAAATCCATTTCGTAGTCCAATAGTATTCCATGTAGACATGTGTTTGTAGTAGTTTTTTTTTTTTTTTAACAATTTATTTATTTATTTTCGACAGAGAGAAAGAGAGCACTTGGGGGAGGGGCAGAGGGAAAGAATATCCAGCAGACTCCTCAATGACTGCAAAGCCCAATGCGGGGCTCAATCTCACCACCCAGAGATCATGACCTGAGCTGAAATCAAGAATTGGACGATTAAGGGACTGAGCCACCCAGGTCCCCCATTCTTTGTTAATATGGTTATAAGAAATTCTTCACAAAGTAACCAATTGGGTATAATAAACCCTTTATCCATTCTCATTCCCACAATCATTTCTTTTTCTCTTTATTGATTGAGAAAGAGCATGTGAGCAGGGAAGGTACAGAGGGAGAGAGAATCTTTTTTTTTTTTTTAAGATTTTGTTTATTTATTTGAGAGAGAGCGAGAACACACAAGCAGGGGTTAGGGGCAGAGGGCGAGGGAGAAGCAGATGCCAAACTGGGGCTCAATCCTAGGACGCCTAGACCACGACCCAAACAAAAGCAGACACTTAACAGACTGAGCCACCCAGGCGCCCCTCATTTCTCTCTTTGACACAAAAGTATAAAATACTTGTTTGCAAAATATATCTTGTTAATGCTTCTAAAAATTCCTCTTCTCCTTCCTTATGTAAGTAATTCTAATCAATTTTTCCTCATACCTTAGGAGCAACAATCACCCTACACCCCCATAAAGAAAAAAAGACCCATGAATTGGGGGCTTCCAGTTTTTTCCAATGGCAGTTCCCATGATCAGGACTCTAGATGTGATCTACATCAATTATTTAACCAATGACTATTAGAATCTAGCAAGCACATGTTTGTCATTCAACTGTTACACATGATTCAAATATGAGCCAAATCCTTTGGACATGATTCATACATGGATCAGGTGCTTTATTCACACGTACTTTTAACAGTAATCCTTCCTAATGCTAAATTTTATGATATAATTTTAGTAGTGGAATTACCCTGGAACAACTCAAAATTATATAATTAATTACATTTAGCTTCATTTCTAACTACTGTTTAATCTCAGCCTCTCAGCCTGACGCCCCAGCAAAAATCTGGTACACAGAATGGCAGTCATGGGTGGGTGGAGAGGCCTTTCCAGTTTGCTGATTCACACAGACTCACTAAACATATAAATTGTATTTATTTTTGCTAAAAAGTCTCAAGGTTAGTCCCGTGTATGCCATTTCCTTAGACTTGAGGGTTTGGAGAAGTTAAGGGATGGAGAGTGGAACTCCCTTCAGCAATTCCTAATTATATTTCCTTTATCACTCATTTTGAAACAGTTTAATTGGTATAATTTTTTTTAAAGTTCCTGTGGTCATATGAATTTGGTTTATGTTGGATTAAAAAATTAACTAGGTTCTTTACCATAGAGGTTCTTGATCTTTAATATGTTAATATATGTTGTGGATCTCCAAGAGATGGGATATAAAATGTTTCCCAAACTGTTTTGAACAGAGAACACCGTCTCCTTTAAAGAGCAACAGCTTCATTAAGGTGTAATTTACATGCCATGGAAAAATTCACGTGTTTTAAAGGTACAATTAAATGATTTTTAGGGAATTTACACACTTGTACAACCACTGCTAACCAAGTTCAGAACATTTTTATCACCTCAAAAGCATTCCTTGTTCTCATTTGCCATTACTTTGAATACCTACCTTCAGTCCCAGGTGAACACTAATCTATTTTCTGTTTATAGACGTGCCTCTTTTAGAAATTTCATATAAATGGATTCATGCAATATTTGGTTGTTGTGTCTAGCTTCTTTCACTAAGCATAATGTTTTTGAGGTTCACCCATTTTATAGCATCTATCAGTACTTCATTTATTTTATTGACAAATAATATTCTATATGGATATACCTCTTTTTTATCCATTCATGAGTTCACAGGCATTGGACTGTTTCCACTGTGAACTTTGGCTATTGTGAATAGTGCTACTGAACATTCATGTCTTTGTGTGGACATAGGTCTTTATTTCTCTTGGATGTATACTTAGGATTAAAGTTGTGAAGGATACGATAAGTTTATGCTTAACTTACAGTTTGGGAAACCCAAACTGTCTTCCAAAGTAGCTGCACTATTTTGCATTCCCACCTGCAGTAGGAGTTCCAATTTCCCCACACCGTCACCAACTAGTCTTCTTTGCTCTGCCCAGTGGCATCTCAGTTCTGGTTTTGATTTGATTTCCTGATAGCCAATAATACTGAGGAGCTTTTCATGTTATCTATTGGTCATTCATGTATCTTCTTTGCTGAAATACCTATTGAAATGTTTTGTTCATTTTTTAAATTTTAAAATGGGTTGCTTCCTTATTATTGTGTTGCAGGAGTTCCTTGTATTCTGGATACGAGACCTGAAACAAATATGATCTGCAAATATCCTCTCTGTGGCATATATTTTCCCTTTCTTAATGGTGTCTTTTTAAGCACCAATATTTTTAATTTTGATAAAGTTCAACTTACTAAATCTTTTCTTTTATGGCGTCTGCTTTTTGGGTAATATTTATGAAAGTCATGAAGATTTTCTACGTTTCTTCTAAGAGTCTTATCATTTTAGCTCTCACAATTAGGTGAATGATTCATTTGTAGTTAAAATTTTGAGAGTGATGGGAGGTAAGGGTTTAAATACATCTTTTTGCATGTGGATATCCAATTGTCCCAGCACCATTTGTTGAAAAGACTATCCTTTCCCTACTGAATTGCCTTGGCACCTTTGTTGAAAATCAATTGAGCATAAATGTAAGAGTCTTTAATATGTTAATGTATGTTGTGAGTCTCCAACAGGGAGGATATAAAATGCTTCCCAAAATGTTTTTAACAAGGATCCTACCCACACCCCCCCACCAAGCTCTTTCAAACACAGGCTTTCACACAGGTTCTCACTGCTGTCCACAGAACAGACTTCAGGGAATGCTTCTCTAAGGTGCTCAGGGCTCTAACTTTTACTTGGAATGTTACTGCTTGTTTTTTAGAGGCTGAGAGGTGGTTTAAAGCTGCAAACCAAAGACATAATTTCTAGCAATATCCTTATAGTAAGTACAGTAAGACATCTCATTACACAGAAATGTATGGAAAGGCTGTAGAAAACACTCGTTCCTGAATTAGGTCCATATTTTACGCATATATGGTAATAAAGGGGAGTTTTCTTACAGGCATAATGGATGAACTTTGGAAGTAGAATTTTGCAATTGTGTGTTTAAAATTTCAGGGCAATGCATCTTGCTTGATCATGACATCTCATAGGAGTAAACATCAGTATCCAGGTGTTAAGACTGATTTGTATACACCTCAGCATATACAGATACTCATACATACAGACACACATGCATATATACATATATATAAACACTATGTTAAAGATATATTTTTCCTTTATAAAACCAGTAGATTTTGTCTTAATGTTCTTATTTAACCAAATATAATGTAAAATGCTGAATAACTGGGTCTCCTGGGTGGCTCAGTCAGTTAAGCATCTGCCTTCAGCTCAGATTATGATCGCAGGGTCCTGGGATGGAGCCCAAGCTCTCTCCTCAGCGGGGAATCTGCTCCTCCTTCTCCCTCTGCCCCTTCCCCTGCTCTTGCTCTCTCTCTCAAATAAATATATAAAATCTTTTTTTAAAAATGTTAAGTAATTGCTTAAGTAACCTTCTTAAAATGATAGTACTATCACTTTAGCATTCTATTACTACAACAAAAAACCTTAGTACAAAAATAAAAAGGGAAATTAAAATTAGTATCTTTTAATCACTTTATATTTATCTAAGAACAAGAAAAATACAGATAAAGTTCAATGACAGGGGGAAAAAATGTACAAACGTTTTGATGAGGGAGAATGTGTCATCATAAATCTAGAAAAGCAGACCAAAAGACCTTTGTCAGTGCTTTGCTCACAGAGCCTGGTGAATGTTGTGGACCCACTGACAGGGAGATGATCCCAGTGAATGCCTGGGGTGCTGGACTCCTCAGAAAATGACAGTATAAGCCAAACACATTGGTGTTCTATCAGTGCACGCTGAAGTGCAATCAATGACCTTAAACTGACGTGCAGACTTTCAACCAGGCCTCCTCCTGCTAGTGATTTAGTGGTTCTTTCTAGAGCATAATGCTGTTTCTTAATATTTAAGATGGCATTATCTTGCTTTATCCATCAAAAGTGATCCTATACAGAAGTTTCCAAATAGACCACAATAGTATATTTCTTTTGGATATTCTATTCTTCCGCATATCTATAGAAAATCTCTTTTCTTATAAAATTCTAGCCATAGTTAGGGCAGCATGCAGAACACTAAACACCTCTTCCCTCCCTTTGTCAGTGTTTGTGTTCCATCTACTTTTGAGGCTTAATGACCCTCACCCATTTTTATTCTAACTTTACTTTTTAAGTAACCTGAGGGTTCATCTTCATTTAAATCTCAAATCTTTTTCGCAAATGGATGTAATTTAGCAACTAATTTAGGAAATTTTACTAGTATTTTATTCTTTCATTTGTTACCTGAAACCATGCTGGATGTTTGCCCAGCATTTTAAGATTTTTTTTTTCCATGATACTCGGAAACTTCCAGGCTACTTCCCCGCCCCCCCAAGGAGGCCATTTACGGATTTTGGGTTTAACTATTTTCTCTTTTCTCTTTGGCTTGTGTGTGGCTCATTTTTTTCTCTTCGGCTACGTTTTGCTTACCTGAGAAGCCCTGTCGTCGAAGGAGAAGTGCTGTGCGAGGACTGTACCAAGTTAAACACTTACAGCTCTGCCCTCCATGACCTTGCCAACCTCGGGCGCGCGGTGGGCGGATGTTGATGACGTCACGGCCCATCTGCTCTGGCACGTCAGAGGGTTAAATTCCTACCTCCAGGCCTCCTGGCTGTGGGTGGGTCCTGGATGGAGAAAGTAATGGCTTTCATGAACATCTCGGGCATCCACGTTTCGCTGGTGGGGGAAATCTCTTCTCAGCCCGGCCCCCAATTCTGCTAAAGGCGAAAATAAAACTTTGCTCCCATCTGCGTAGCTGGGCAGTTTCAGAACGAGTAAGGGCAGAAGGCGGCTCAGAGCCTGGTGCAAACAGGAAGCCATTCCCCTGGAGCTAGAAATGAGGACAGGAATTCACATGTCTTTCTCAGGAGTATAAAAATCTGGGCGATTTTCCTCCCCGAAGTAAGCTGCCCTAAAATGAATCAACAAAGCTGCCGCCCAGGAATTACCCTGGAGCGTGCTCCCCTCTAGGGGACAGGAGAATTTGGATAATATGGGAGGAAGAATCCATTCAGTGATGGGGATTATTCTGCTATAGACCTGGATAAGGTTTTTGTGAGAGCGAAGAGGAATTGAAAGTGGACATATTTGGGGATACGTGGGTGGTTCTGTCTGTTGAGCGTCTGCCTTCAGCTCAGGTCATGATCCCAAGGGTCCTGGGATTGAGTGTCTGCATGGGGCTCCTTGCTCAGCAGGGAGCCTTCTTCTCCCTCTCCCTGCTGCTCCCCATGCTTGTGCGCTCGCTCTCTCTCTCTCTCTCTCTCATTCTGACAAATAAACACTCTTTAAAAAAAAAAGAAAATCGATGTATTTGTAGTCATATATAAAACAGATATTGTAGAATGCTTGTAGTTCTTATTCAGCAGCGTTGGTGCAATCATTGCCACATCAGTTACTCCTTTGGTTATCTTTATAAAGCTCTGATGTAAAGAACTCCTACCCTGTTGTTACAGATAAATATCTGGGCTGGTGGAGCTCCCACATCACTGTAAGTAACCAGTAGGCTGTTTTCAATCTGTTTACTCCAGTGCTACATTTTGCACGTACAATAACAAATACAATCAATAAATGATGACATGGGTAGAAACAATATCGTAAATTGACAGTGTATTCCTACTTAATTACTTGCACTCTTCACATCTCCATTCCTTCTATTTACTTTGCAAAGAGAAAAGCCCTTTGAACCCAAACATTCACCAACCCCAGTCTTAGACAAGTCACAGAAGAGGCCAAAGGGAAGCAAATCTCTCAGCATCTACTTTAGCATAAGTAGAATTGCAGGGAGTAACCCACTCAGGAGCAGTTAAGCAGAATTGGCAGTTTTCCCCACACAGCTAAAAGACTTGACTCAAAAAACATCTTCACACAGACATTCAAAATGTAAGTACAGTCTAGTTACTAAATTGAATGTGAGTGATTTTTAAATTGTTCACACAACTTCCCTCCTGTAGATTCTCCTTAATTACCTTAAATAAATGTGTACGTTTTGATTAAATAAAAAGGAGGAAAGGAGAGGTAGGTTGTGAAATGAACAGAAATAGAGGCACCTATTCTGCAATGAACAGAAATAGATACACCTATTCTGAAAGTGTCTTAATACTCTGGGAAATTTTTCATAGGGAGAGGCGATTAAAGGAGGAAAGATTCCCATGCTAGGTTAAACTGTTATTTACTTAGATATATTTGGGATGGGAAAAAAAATCACATTTATTTATAACCAACTTACTGATACTTCTTCTGAAGCATAGTCTGTTATTGTTGTTTTTTAACTTTTAGAAGTGTGGACAGAAATGTCTTTACTGATCAGAAAATGAATTTTAGTATCTAAAAGCAGGGAATGCGAGAGTATCTACAAAATGAGGTTCATGGTTGTAAAACTTGGATTTCAGAGTATTGCTTGAAAGGCTAGTAATCTCTATATGTGTATATCACCTTATAATCACTTGCCGTCTGTCTGAACCAGTTCTTAACCTAAGTGTTGCACTGCTCCGGGGAACTATTATGGTTTTTATGCAAGGAAAATAAGTTTATTCCAAAGGATAGTGAATAGGTTTTGAAACCTCAAAGTTCTGCATAGAAACTAAAAGGAACTCTCTTGTTTGAGAAACTGTGGTGAATTAAAGATGTCTGCAAATTCTTTATCACCACCTCCCCTACTCAGAGGTGGAATTTATTTCCCTTCCCTTTGATTATTTGCTCTGGGACTATTTAATTAATAGAAGATGGCACAGGGATGGTATGCCAGCTGTAGGCTTAAGCCTTAAGAAGCCCTGAAGCAGGCCACCTGAGTGGCTCAGTGGGTTAAGCCTCTGCCTTGGGCTCAGGTCACCATCCCAGGGTCCTGGGATCGAGCCCCGAGTCAGACTCTCTACTCAGCGAGCCTGCTTCCCCCCACCCTCTCTCTGCCTGCTTGTGATCTCTCTCTGTCAAATAAATAAAAATTAAAAAAAGAAAAAGAAGCCTTGAAGGTTTCCATTTCCTGTCTCTTTTGGAAGCCCCAAACTACCACACATAAGCCCAGCACGGAGAGGGAGGGTGCTCAGCCCGCTGACCTGGGCCAGGGTGGCCGGGGGAGCTCCGATGATGCCTTCGCCATCCTTTGGAAGACACCAAGGGAAACCAGACACACTGTTGTTGAGCTGTCAACCCACAGAAGCTAGAAAGCAAACAAAGTGGCTGTCATTTTAAGCCACTAAGTTTGGGGAAATTTGTTCTGTAGCAAAAAAAAAAAACAACCGAAATAGAAAGCAAGCCATTCACTGTCACCTATAACTCTTGGTTAAGAGTGAATGGCTTTGTTTCATTGGATGGGCAGCTAGGCGTGCTTCTCTAGATTGGGTTTTGATGATTTACTGTGAGTCACAGGGGGCTCCGGCAAGGGTTCCTGTAGTTAGGGAAGATGGGGAGATGGGGGTCAGAAAAACACTGCAGGGACGCCCAGATGGCTCAGTCTGTAGAGAAAGCATGTGATGCTTGATCTAGGGGTTGGAAGTTCGAGGCCCGCATTGGGTGTAGAGATTACTTTAAAAAATAATAAATAAAATCTTTAAAAGAAAAAGACAAGACAATGCAGGGAGTTGAGTGGGGAGAAGGGGGTAAGGGATGACTTTCTAAGCCTGGGATGTTGGCGGCAGACATGAGGACCCAAATAAATTCTGTGAAAGAAACCAATGATTCTAAGGCAGAGTGTTAGGTGGGGTGTGTGTGTGTGTGTGTAAAGTAAATGCATAATTATTCAAAAAAATGTTTATTCATATGCCACATGAATTATCTACTCTATCACACTTTTGAAAATGCTGCCCGATGGGACGCCTGGGTGGCTCAGTTGGTTAAGCAGCTGCCTTCGGCTCAGGTCATGATCCCAGCGTCCTGGGATCGAGTCCCACATCGGACTCCTTGCTCATCGGGGAGCCTGCTTCTCCCTCTGCCTCTGCCTGCCATTCTGTCTGCCTGTGCTCGCTCTCTCTCCCTCTCTCTCTGACAAATAAATAAATAAAATCTTTAAAAAAAAAAAAAAAAAAAAAAGAAAGAAAGAAAATGCTGCCCGAAATAGCACCCTTTTTATGCCTCATGGCTCCTTCTAAAGAAGTCCTTCAGGAGAAATTAAGTACATAGGTATTTTCCCATTTTTAAAAAGCTGACATATGTTTTCTTACATAAATCTTTGTTCATCCCTTTATGTGGCAGTTACCTTTAGCCCCATCAACACAATTAGACAGACACACATGGAGACACATAACACACACACAAACATGCATTCTTAAATAGGAAGACCTTTTTAATTGGCAAATATGAAGAAAAATGGTCAACTTTTAAAATTAGGTGAGTCTATTTGATATCAATTCTGGGAGGGGAATAAATGTATTCATATTTTCAAATATGTAAACATAAAACTGCATAATCTAAAAATTGCATATCATTTTTGATTCACAAAATCGTTTTAGCATTTATTAAGTTGAGATTTCATCATTAGCCTTTTCAAAAAGAATCAGAAAGAGGGTATGTTCCCTGGACAAAAGAAAGCTGCTTTTGATTTCAGAAAATTCCATTTCTATCAACCTATTGAAACCTTGGGTTATGATCTCATGAGCATGTTATTTTGCCTGAAAGAAAGACCCATTTCTTTGAAGCCCAATGTCTTCCTTTATCAAATGGGTATTTACCTGCTTGAGAGCAGGATCACTGGTATGAGGTTAGCCATGTTTAAGAGCTCAATAAGCTGCAGAAGAGAAGAGCTTGCCTGGGTCTTAAAGATTTAATAGGTAGTATTTTATTTTGTAATTTTAAAAACAGTTTATTGTTGAGACTGTTTTTTCCCTTATACAGTGGTTACAAGAGCATTTACTCAAAATTCTTAAGCAGTTAATTATTTGGGTTGTTTTTAAAAATGCTTAGATTTTTTTAAAAAAATTGTATTTAGTCTGAGGAATTCCTATCTATCCCTTTTGTGTTTTCTTATATGATGAGTTTCTCCTGTTCTTTCTATATATTTACCATGGAATTGTGAGAATTTAGAGCTTCAAGTAGTCACGGAAATCACTTAGTTCTTATCCAAACATTCAATTTGGTAATGGTGGCCCAGAGAGAGTTATTTTTGCATGTGATGTCTCTAGAAGATCCCATTTCTCTGATCTCTTTCAGCAGAGGAGGGTTCATTGTGCCCTAAAGGTGGGCGGCATCCCAAACAGCATCCCTGGCCTTTCTTGTCAGCAAAGCGTCTCCAGAATACAGAAAGACTTGACTGAGACCTCGTCATCCAAAATTCTGCTTCTCGGAATATCTGTACGATGGCACACATGCACCAGCAGGAGTCCATCAGTAACGGTTGCCCACTCCGAGCTAAGACATAGGCTGGTGATATTCCTGCTGTTCCTCTTCTTATTTTGTGACTTGGTCCCCAACATACTTGGGTGGGAGGCAGCATGTTACAACTGAAAAAGCCCTATACACAGAGTTCAGCCACAAATGTTCACTCCAGGCAAGGCACTTAACATCTCTAGTTCTTAATGGAAGGGATCAGATGATCTCTAAAGTAAAAGAAAAGAAAAGAAAAAAGGAAAGAAAGAAGGAGGCTCGCTCTCTCTCCCTCTCTCTCTGACAAATAAATAAATAAAATCTTTAAAAAAAAAAAAAAAAAAAAAAGAAAGAAAGAAAATGCTGCCCGAAATAGCACCCTTTTTATGCCTCATGGCTCCTTCTAAAGAAGTCCTTCAGGAGAAATTAAGTACATAGGTATTTTCCCATTTTTAAAAAGCTGACATATGTTTTCTTACATAAATCTTTGTTCATCCCTTTATGTGGCAGTTACCTTTAGCCCCATCAACACAATTAGACAGACACACATGGAGACACATAACACACACACAAACATGCATTCTTAAATAGGAAGACCTTTTTAATTGGCAAATATGAAGAAAAATGGTCAACTTTTAAAATTAGGTGAGTCTATTTGATATCAATTCTGGGAGGGGAATAAATGTATTCATATTTTCAAATATGTAAACATAAAACTGCATAATCTAAAAATTGCATATCATTTTTGATTCACAAAATCGTTTTAGCATTTATTAAGTTGAGATTTCATCATTAGCCTTTTCAAAAAGAATCAGAAAGAGGGTATGTTCCCTGGACAAAAGAAAGCTGCTTTTGATTTCAGAAAATTCCATTTCTATCAACCTATTGAAACCTTGGGTTATGATCTCATGAGCATGTTATTTTGCCTGAAAGAAAGACCCATTTCTTTGAAGCCCAATGTCTTCCTTTATCAAATGGGTATTTACCTGCTTGAGAGCAGGATCACTGGTATGAGGTTAGCCATGTTTAAGAGCTCAATAAGCTGCAGAAGAGAAGAGCTTGCCTGGGTCTTAAAGATTTAATAGGTAGTATTTTATTTTGTAATTTTAAAAACAGTTTATTGTTGAGACTGTTTTTTCCCTTATACAGTGGTTACAAGAGCATTTACTCAAAATTCTTAAGCAGTTAATTATTTGGGTTGTTTTTAAAAATGCTTAGATTTTTTTAAAAAAATTGTATTTAGTCTGAGGAATTCCTATCTATCCCTTTTGTGTTTTCTTATATGATGAGTTTCTCCTGTTCTTTCTATATATTTACCATGGAATTGTGAGAATTTAGAGCTTCAAGTAGTCACGGAAATCACTTAGTTCTTATCCAAACATTCAATTTGGTAATGGTGGCCCAGAGAGAGTTATTTTTGCATGTGATGTCTCTAGAAGATCCCATTTCTCTGATCTCTTTCAGCAGAGGAGGGTTCATTGTGCCCTAAAGGTGGGCGGCATCCCAAACAGCATCCCTGGCCTTTCTTGTCAGCAAAGCGTCTCCAGAATACAGAAAGACTTGACTGAGACCTCGTCATCCAAAATTCTGCTTCTCGGAATATCTGTACGATGGCACACATGCACCAGCAGGAGTCCATCAGTAACGGTTGCCCACTCCGAGCTAAGACATAGGCTGGTGATATTCCTGCTGTTCCTCTTCTTATTTTGTGACTTGGTCCCCAACATACTTGGGTGGGAGGCAGCATGTTACAACTGAAAAAGCCCTATACACAGAGTTCAGCCACAAATGTTCACTCCAGGCAAGGCACTTAACATCTCTAGTTCTTAATGGAAGGGATCAGATGATCTCTAAAGTAAAAGAAAAGAAAAGAAAAAAGGAAAGAAAGAAGGAGGGAAAGAAAGAAAGAAAGAAAGAAAGAAAGAAAGAAAGAAAGAAAGAAAGAAAGAAAGAAATGCTTAATCTAATCCTAAAAAAGGAGACTAATTTTTTTTATCACTTCTCTTTTTAAAAGAATATACTGTACTTGATTGCACTGCAAAAATTCAGCCTTCCTTCATGCCCCTTAATCTGGAGACAAGAAGACTGAAGCGGGAATTCACGGAAGAGCAACGTTCTCTTTGTACTGGGTCTCTTTGAGTTGTGAACTTGGGGCTGGGGAAAGCAGAGGACACATTATTATTTCTAAAGTAGTGAGAGTAAGTAGCAGTTAACATGAAATAAAGGGGAAAAGTATACTTCAGAGAATCTAGAAGTCATGATATGAGGAGTTAAAGCATGATGTGGAAAGCCACAGGGAATTTGTAGGAGACTGCCTGCCCAGCTCATATCAGACCCCTTTCTCCCAAGATAGAACTTTCTCCCCATTTAAAATCAACATTCTCAATGACAGATGATAGGCTCTAAGGCTCACACTTGACTGAACTGGGTCAGTCACAATTCTGCCCTCATGTTTGGGAATGAGACTCAGTGAGCAGTGTTCCTGGAACTAAGATGATAGAAATTGAGCTTTTCTGTGACCTCATCCAACACGTGTTCGTAGGAGCAATAAAGCAGGTCTGCAGAGGTGGAAAGTTAAGAGGCTTAATGAAGAGAAATAGAGACAAAGGGCAGAAATGGGGAGGGTGTTCTGCCTCACTCCTGGTGACTTTCAGGTTTGGGACCAGGTCCCTGCTGGGGTCCTGGGTGCACTTGCCCTCAGACCATGAAGTATCCCTATGTCCCTGAAACCCTACAACAAACTCCTAAGGGTAAGCATTCTTAAGGCAATATACAAAAAGGGGCAGGAACATTCTTGTCTGGTTGAGGCTAACGCGAAAAATCGGTACACATAAAACACATCCTTAGTCTGGAAGTTCGGTTCTTAGACAAAAGATAGAAGGGTGAATCCCAGAAAAATTGAATCTGTCAGCTTCACAGGGTCTTTGCCCAGCTACCCTGCATCCCCACACCCGAATCTCTCCTCCTCTTCAATGCTCCTCAAGGTTGGATCCTTCTTAACTCAAACTGCTGAGAAGTCACCACCTCAGGCAAGTCTTTCCTCCCCAACCCCAGTCTCTCTTCCTGATTTTTCCTCAGATCATAAAGAAATAGGCTAATGATTTCCAAATTAGCAGATTCCACAGAAGTATTAACATTGCCTTCTAGCTTTATTTCAAATTTCAGCTAATGAATTAACTAACAATTTTTCTCTTCCATTCTCTTTCATTCCACCTCCTCAGCAATGACTATCCCCTCTGTTCTATTAGGCCAAAACGTTCAGTTCAAAACTGAAAACTGTAGTCAGTCCTCTGGGTTTTTCTAAGCACACCTGGATGCCAAGAGATAGCCCCTGCTTTTCATCTGATTCTGGGTAAAAGAGATGACATTATCTAAGTCTCCCCTCCACAAGGAAGGCCAGGAACTCCAGCCTGTCTGAGGCGTCCTGCAATGGCGTGAGTAATTGAAAGAAGACGGCGAGCTGAAACGTACTTGTCCATGTGTACTTTTTTTTTTTAATCATTTTTTAAAAATTTTTATTTATCTTCAGCATAACAGTATTCATTGTTTTTGTACCACACCCAGTCCATGTGTACTTTTCGTCGGGAGTCTGGGAGGGGTTCCCCTCCACCCCCATTCAGTAATCACTATGCTGGAAGGATGAGGAGAGAAGCCAGCTGGAACTCCACCTTGCCATTGAAGATGTGGGCGACCTTGGGTCAGTTACTTGGCTTCTCCAATCCTCACACTTCTTACCTGTATAATCAGTACAATATTAATGCATCAGGTAGCTGGGTCAATAAGGAGGATCACAGACAGTGGGTATAATTTTACTGGCCAGCATCAAGTACACAAAAAAAATGTCAGATGTCCTTTTTATCTAGGCAGAAAGCCCACATGGATACTCGAGGCTGTCACTGTTGTCCTCATTCGGACTTCTCTGCTAGCCCAGCTCTCACCCCATGTCTTATCTTCTACCCCCGACATAATTACAACTTTTGCTAAATAAACTGTCCTACCCAATGAATTGTTTTCTAAGGCGGCAGTGCCATGAGTTGCACTGTATCGGGCCTTTTTTTTTTCTTTTCCTCATGCTAATGAGCTCCAGATACAGTGTTGCTTTTATTTTTCCAAGAAAATATATTGCTTCCTTTCTATGTGAATAGCACAGATGCTTAGAATTATTTGGTGATCAATACTAATTAGGTATTCTGTTCAGTGGATGTTTAATGCTTTCATTGGAGACTTTCATCTAGTCACTTTGAATTGGTTAACCCAAACTCGATATTGATTGAATTGTCTTTTTGTTTGAACTCTTTAGTGAGGGGAAAAAAACAACATTCAGTTGTGTTCTTTTAAATTTCAAACCTAAAAATCAGTCTGTGGATATAAAAAGGAAAAACAAGGCATGCAATCATATTATGGTAAGATGTTGCTTATGAATTCAATTAAAATTTAATTGAACTTAAAGAAATTCCATTTTTTTAATGGAGACAAAAGCTAGAATCCTGTGAAAAATTCTTATAGTCTTTCTCTACCCCTCTCTGTTTTCTTCATTCTTCTTTTCTTTTCTTTTCTTTTTTTTTTTTTCATTCTTATTTTCTAATAAATCTTATTCAGACTTGAGACCCTACTGGGAAATTTCACTCTTAGTTTTGGGAAATGTCAGTTACCAGTGGTGGGAATATCAGAATATCTAAGCAAGAAAAAATAATTTCTTCTCTCTCACATGTGTTAAAAATAGCCACAGGGTATCCCCCCCCCCAACCAATTCTGTAAAAGGAAAAAAAAAAATCACCTTTGGACTTAAGTTACTGAGGAATTATTTTCCTAGGGGAAAAATCTTTTTAGAAAATTAAAAGAAACAAAACGATTTGAATTGCTCTCAGTCTAGGCAGAAGGACAGGGTTGGTCAGTGGCATCTGCTTAGGCAGAGCACAATGGGCCCCACTTTCCTCCCTTGCTCTCCAGGCCTTTGTACAGGCACAGGCAGGCCACCAGGGAAAATGGCTCTGGCCATGAGAAATACCCTCCCCCTCAACCCCTTTCAGCTTTTCAGTGGGAAGAAGAAGGAAGAGTAAATCCATACTCTGAAACTTCCTAGAGGCCTGGCCTCTTAGGCTGGGGTCTCATCCCATCCCCAGTGAGTCAGCTGAAAGGTCAAACTTGACCCCTAAGCCAAGCCAGCCAAGAAGAGCTTCTCCATCTAGTTCTCAGCCTAAAAAATGGGCTCAACAACTTTACTGGTCCTCTCCCCATCTCTCCCCCATCCTGAGCCCTGCCCATTTTTAGCTCCCAGCATTACTGACCCTGCACAGGGAGAAGTTAGATCTTTGCTTGCTTTTGTCCCAAATGTTCCGCTTTTGTTTCTTTTCCACTCCTTTCCTCCAAAGCCCACAGCTGTGTTCTTCCCCTAGCTAAGCCAAGTGAAGGACTGTAGGACCGATTCAGACAGAAGACACTTTTGCCTTTGTAAAAGATTTTAGTAGTGGGTATATTCTTGTTACCCATTTATAGAGGCTTGAATTTGGCAGAAAATACTCAAGCTCCACTTGACTTTGAATGTACAAACATCAGGTAGCGCTTAGTGTACTCCTCCTAATTCGTAGGTGCCTAAGAGTTTAAAATTGTGGTCAGATATTACAGAGAAAATAAGGAAGTCAAAGTATAAGGAACAGGACAATCCCAAACCTGGGAACCTGCACATAGGCTGTGTACAAAGAAAAGGACCCAAGGCAAGGGTAACTAAAATAAAACCACGTGTGTGGTTCACAGATCCTTAAATTTTATAGGCTTCCATGACTGTCACCTTTCCAGCTCTGAACCACAGACTCAACTGGAAATTACCAGGAGGTATTCAGAATTCCAAATTAACTTCCTTCGGCAGATCCCTCCTCCCCTAAGTAGGAGCAAGTGCAAATAAGGCTATGATCAGGAAACTTTCCTTAACTCTTGAAGACATTGCCGCGCTGCTGCTAAAGCACTAGCTGCCCAGGACTCTGGCCAAAGTTGCCTTGATGATAGGCTAGCCCTTGATTATCCTCCAGCTGAGCAAGGGGCTCGTGCCACGGCCAACATGACTTGTTGCAAGTGGATTAACGCCTCTGAGGAAGTTGACACTTGCCTACCTAGCATTACTGAACTAGCCAACTGACTTCAGAAAGTGACTCCTTCAATGGGGTCTTTCTTTGATCTGTTTGATCTGAGTTGATCTGGGTAATAGGGACTGTGGCTTCAGGGGGCCCTCCAGACTTTGGATATTATTCTGCTTATAGTCATTCTAATAGTCTCTGTGCTTCAGTGTTCCCTTGAAAGCTTTCGATGCACCTGTGTGACCACTGGTGAGCAGACAAATGATCTTCTTCTGCCTAGGACACCAAAGAGAGGATGATTAAACAGCCAACTATGGGAACAAGGCCTCCATACCCTAACTGTGTCTTCCAGTCTGAGAGCCACCCTGACTCCAACATCAACAAGAAGCGTTGGTCCAGACTGGTGCTAATACCTTACTTTCTGATTATCGGTCTCAGGACCGCTGACTAGAGGTGGAAGGACTCCCATGACATTGCTCCTGGCAAATAGTGTACAATTTTGTTTGTGAGCAAAGAGTTAAATATAAGGCCAAGATCTTTCTTGTTGATGTTGGGCTCTGAAGACTGGCTTCCCATTCTCCCTCTTAGCACTGAAGAAAGGAACAGTTTGGTTTACAGAACAAGAGCAAATTGCCAAACTCAGAACGAATTTCAACTGAAGAGGCTAATGAGATACGTGATATTCCCTGTTAACATCCTGTTACTTCTGAGGGAAAGGGGCTTAGCATGGCAAGCAGGTGTCTTTGCTATATATCTCTATTTCAAAGTGGTTCCCCGTTCCATTTCTTCCTCCTTGATTTAGAACAAGTTTGCAGATAAATAGTTTTGAATGCAGGGAAGCCTGGGTGGCTCAGTTGGTTAAGCAGCTGCCTTCGGCTCAGGTCATGATCCCAGCGTCCTAGGATCGAGTCCTGCATCGGGCTCCTTGCTCATCAGGGAGCCTGCTTCTCCCTCTGCCTCTGCCTGCCATTCTGTCTGCCTGTGCTTGCTCTCTCTCCCTCTCTCTCCCTGACAAATAAATAAAATTAAAAAAAATAGTTTTGAATGCAATATAAGAACAATGCAAAATAAGAACATATTTACAATAAAATCATTGTAAGAGGAAAAAAATTCAGAGGATTGATCAAAAGAGGGAATTGATAAAGTTAATTAGTATTGTGACTCACCTGACAAATATAGACCTAAGTTAGCTTGCATTTATGAGAAACACCTGTCAAGGAAACCTAACAGGCACCAAATCAATCCTAACCCTAACTCTATCCTAGAAAATAGCACCTGCTAGCCTTATAAGGAAATCCTTAGTCTCCTAGTCAATCTTGCCCTGTTTCCGATTTGCTTCTTTTAACTCTCTACAAAAACCTGCTTTTGGGGGCACCTGGGTGGCTCAATCAGTTAGGCGTCTACCTTCGGCTCAGATCATGATCTAAGGGTCCTGGGATGGAGCCCTGCTTGGGGGCTCCTTGCTCAGTGGGGAGTCTGCTTCTCCCTCTGCCCCACTTCCTTTGCCCCTCTCCCCCACTTGTCTCTTGTGCGCACTCTCTCTCTCACTCTCTCTTTCAAATAAATAAATAAAATCCTTGAAACTCGCTTTGCCACAAATCTCTTAGGAGAAGCATGTCACTACTTGGAAGGTATTGTACTCCCCCAATTCATGGATTGTTTTCCCTTGAATAAAGCATATAAAATTTTTTACTTAAAAATAAGTATAAGCAACAGGATATAAACAAATTAAAAATAATATGGTTTATTGTTGATTTCAGAATATGTATTTTTAAATATTGCCACAATCTTTAATACATATGCAAAGCTATATTAACACTTTGTGCTTAGTAGATTTAGCCCTGGACGTTTGTTACTTTCTATATTTCTGAAGTTTATAATAACATACACAAATTTATTAGAGGAACATCTTAGAAAATAAGAAAACAGGGGTGCCTGCCTGGCTCACTCAGTAGAGCGCATGACTCTTGGTTTTGAGGTTGTGAGTTCAAGCCCTACCTTGGTTGTGGAACTTACTTAAAAAAAAAAAAAAAAAACTCATGAATTTATATGTCTAACTAACAACAGAAAAAGTAGATAAAATTGAAAAATTCATAAATATATTTGACCCAAGGTTATATTCGGTGTAATTCTACATAAGATGCAAAAAAAGTCCCATATTGTGGAGTGTGGTCAGGGAACAAACTTGCTCAGTGATGACTAATTTGGGGTCTTTACCCCAGTCCTGCCGACCACTGCTGTGTGAATCTGGGTAGCTTTTATGATCTAAGGCTTACTTTCTTTCTTTTTTTTTTTAAGATTTTTAAAAAGATTTTATTTATTTGACAGAGATCACAAGTAGGCAGAGAGGCAGGCGTGGGGGTGGGGGGGTGGTTGTGGGGGAGAGCAGGCTGCCTGCTGAGCAGAGAGCCCTATGCATGGTTCGGTCCCCCTGAGCTTTAACCCACTGAGCCACCCAGGAACCCCGTCTTTCTTTCTTTTTTTTTTTTTAAGATGTCATTTTAAAGTAATTTCTATACCCAGCAGGGGACTGAAACTCACCACCCTGAGATCCAGAGTCCCAAGTTTTTCGACCTACTGAGTCAGCCAGGCACCTCAAAGCTCAGTTTCTTTATCTGTAAAATGATAGAGTATTAGTACTGCCTTCTCAGTTTACGAAGATTAAATCAAATGCTAGTATCTAGAAATTGCTGAGAATAATGTCTGGAATGTCGTGAGCCCTCAAAAATGTGACATATCCACTGGATGGGAAGCAAAGACTAGAAGTCATTCGTTGTATGTCAAAATGAGTGAATATTTAGAGTTTTATAAATATAGTTGGATGTTTGCCTACATTTTTCATTTTTTCTTTTTGGTCACAGATAGAGTTGAACCCAAATGGGCTATCACATAATTACAAACCTACAAATTTTCCTGTTTCTTTTACATTGGTACCTTATTTGGGATTATGTGGGTAGGAGAAAACAAAAAAATATTCCTTGGAGTAATACCTGAAAACAGGAGTTACAAATTAAGACATCCAGAACAAACAACAAAAGAAAGGCCCTGTCTATATGCACAGTGTCCTTTAATGCTTGAGAGGATTTTTTTTTGACCTTTGCTTTATGAAACATGGACAATCTTACATTTGATTGGTGAATATTCTCCGAATTTTTTTTTTTAAAACCATGTTCCCTGCCTGAAAGCTAAACCTATTTATGGTGAGCACTGTTTTTTCAATTAAGTTTATTTTCATTTTCCCATAGGCCATGTTAGCTGAGAACGTCCAAAGTTTATTTTTCTTTCCTTTCCTTTTTAAAAAGGTTTTAAAATAAATTATACAACACTTACATCTATTGGTTTCTTTTGAAATACTGTGAATTTTTTTTTTCTCACACATTTAAGGCCAGGTAATAAAGAGCTATTTTAAAATGCTTTTCATAGAGTAATAGCAATCCATTTTTGCGGTAGACTCTTGGTAAGCAACTTTGTGAAATGTCTTGTGCAAGCCAGTGCTAAACAGATAGTGCTTAAAAATGATGTGTTTGTGACTTGGCTTGTCCCCCAAATTTTCGCCTGGATATCAGAAAATATTGTTTCATTTTCCGAGCTCGGGATTGAGAATGCGTTCTCTCCACGAGGCCCCTCATGGTTGGGGGGCGGGCGTGTGGAAGGGAGTAGGCTCCAAACAAAATCTCCTATCACCTTTCTAACAGTTTTGTAACAGAAAATACTCTCTGCTGAAAACACTTGGAGAGAGCCAGTCTCAGCTAAGAACTCTCCGCGGCCGCAGCGCGTCCTCTCCGGAGCTTGGCTGGCGGAGCCCCGCTTGCAACCCCTGGGGAGCTTTGCACATCCCGGGAGGACTGCGGGCTGCTCCGGGTCTGGGGAGGCCGCTCTGGGGGCTGGGAGGGTCGGCACAGCAGTCGAGAGGTCCGCCCGTCGAGGGGGAGGGGAGAAGGGAGCCTACTGCCCGCTCCCGGGGCGCCCCACCCGGGCTGGGGGCGGGGGTGCCGAGCGGCGGCTGACCTGCCCTCTCCCCGCCGCTCCGCGCTCCCGCGGCTCCGCCCCGAGCGCGTCTCCCCACAGCCAGCCGGCGTCCCTGCCCGCCCCAGCGTTCGGCCGCTGGCTCCCGCTCCTCCTCCCTCCCCCACCAGGAGTGGGGGCAGGAATTCGGCCGGAGAACCAGGCCGGGGCACAGTGCCCTGGAGGGCTGGGCGGGGCGGCCGAGGGCCCCACCCTCCTCCCCCGCAGCCGCTCGGCTCTTGCCCCTCCCGGGCTCCTGCTCCCCCGCTCCCTCCCTCCCACTCGCGTCCTCTTGGGCACCTCCCCGCTCCTCTGGTTCTCCGCCTCCCCTGAACTCCTTCTCCCTGCCCCCCACCCCCACTCCCGCTCCCTTCCTTCTTTCCTCCGCCGCTCCTCCCCTCCGCTCCTCCCGTTTCCCCCTCTCCTCTTCGCCTCCTCTGGAGCCCCTTCTCCTTGCTCTCCCTTCTCCCTACTCCCCCCTTCCTCCATGATCCTGTCCCCTCCCTTTCCTCCATCCCAGCTCCTCCAGTTCCCCTCCTCTCCCCCACCTCTCTCTCCTGCCAGCCTCTCCTCTCCTCTGCACCTCCCTTGCTCCCCTTCTCTCGGCTCCCACCATCTCTCGTGCTTTCCTCCCTCCTTCCTCCTCTGTGGCTCCCCCGGTCCCCTCCTTCCTCTCCCTTGCCCCTCTCTCCAGCTCCCCTCCTTCCTTCCACCCCTGCTCCTCTTCCCGGTCTGCGGAGCTCCCACGCGGTTGCTATGGAGGCGCCAGCGGCTGCTAGCTGCCGGGAGGGAGCTGCCCTGGGGCCCCGGGGACGGAGGAGTGACTCTGCCCTGGGCTCTGGCGCCTCTCCCCCCCGGGGCCCGGGAACAAAGAGCGCCCTCCCCCATGTCGGGAGTGCACTGAGACCTTCAGACGCCCCAGGCCCGGAGGCTTAAGACCACCGCGAATCTGCTCTCCTCCAACCTCTGTAGACCGGACCCCTGGGGTCGGAGTGACAGCTGTGCGCCACTGAACTACCTTCCCGGTCCCCCGAAGATCACTCCCGCTCTCCCCATCCCCACCCCCAGCCTGGAGGTGTCAGTGGGGCTGGGGGACGGCCAGATGGCCCCATTTAACAGGACTGTCCCCTTTTGTTGGGGACCGAAGCAGCGTCCAGGCCAATTTACATAGGAAAATGGGGTTTGTGTCCCCAATTCAGTGCAGTGTCCCGACAGCTGGTGGCTCTGTCATCATGTCAGGACCCCACAGCTTGATGTTTAAAGTGGCTTTATGTGTGCAGATGTGTGAGTGTGAATAGCAATTGATTGGGAACCGGTAGCTATTAGGTCTGGTTTGGAGAAACTCAGCGTTCACAGAGAAATTTCATCAGCCTGGTCGCTGCGGAAGATCATGGAATGGAGAAGTCTTCCGAAGACCTCTGATGCTCTCTTACAGAGCTCTTACTTGATCCGGAAATCTGAAAAGCCAAATAGTTTCCCAACCAAGCAGTTTTTTAAATCGTTGCCATTTACACTTTCCTGCTTGCAAAAGTTGTAAGGTTGAACATAAAATGCATAACTGACAGGACTTCAAAACAAATTAATGAAAGATCTAATTCATTTTATTAAACTACTTTAACTCTGCTAGCTTGTGTCTAGGGCAATTGCCTGCAGCAGGCTGAATATTACCATTAATTTGTAATCAGCAGCTTAAACGTGCGTACTTAAGTGATAGAATGTTAGGGCAGGGACGAACTTCAATTCTTTATTTTACTGGCGAGGAATTCGAATCTCAGGTTAAGTGATTTTCCCAATGTCCTACAGCTCTGGAATATGATCTCAATGGTTAGAATCCATAAAAGATGAAGGCAAGGCAAGATTTAAGGCAGGAGATTAGGAGCCGGTAAAAATACCTTAATCAAGAAGCTCTCAAACCTTTCCACCAGTCCACGGGAGCCACCAACAGGTAACTCCCTAGAAGACAAGGGATTGAGAGGAATTGTTTCCCACAGCCTTCACACGTTCAACTTTAGCTCCTGTTTGTACCGGAGCCAATTCTAGCCACTAGAATCTTCTAGAACTCTGAACTGGAACTCGTGACTTCGTTTCCCTCAGTGCCACCATTTTGTGACAAGATGAAAATTGCACGGTTAGGATTTGAATGAGATGGGAAGTCAAAGCTGCCTTGAAACCCTCTGCCTCTGTCTCAGTCTGCTCTGGTTTTCAAGTGGGTGGACAAAATGACTGTAATGGAACCTGCATTCACCTGCTAGAAGATAGGGTGGCTAATCTGGAAAGGCTTTGAGCTCCACAGAACAGCAACTGCTAGCTACCTTTTAACAATGGAAAAGAATCCTTGAACCGTCCCCTTACTTGGGACGTGTTGGAAGAATTCTATTGGCTAAACTTAACCCATAGACTTCTAGGCACTACTTCTGCCTTTAAATCCCAAGTGAATTTGTGATATATTAGGAGAGTGCTTCTGGGGAAGACTTCAGTAGAGCCACAGTGAACCACAGGATGCCTCATTAAAAGACAATATGACATGGGGAGATGTAGAGGAGAAGGGAGTTTGAGGGAAATTGGAGGGGGAGATGAACCATGAGAGACTATGGACTCTGAAAAACAATCTGAGGGTTTTGAAGGGGCGGGGGGAGATGGGAAGTTGGGCCAGCCTGGTGGTGGGTATTGTGGAGGGCATGTATTGCATGGAGCACTGGGTGTGGTGCATAAACAATGAATTCTAGTACACTGAAAAGTAATTAAAAAAATAAAAAATTAAAAAAATAAAAAATAAATAAATAAGAAAATATTAAAAAAATAAAAAACAATATGAAAATTAGAGTTCTTCCTAATACTATCCTCACCTCTGGAGGTTTCTGATAACCTAGAAGACAGACATCTAGACAGAGGAGCCATCTTTCAGAACATCATTGGAATGATGATGATCTGATTATTTTTTTCATTTAAAAAAATTTAAATTCAATTAATTAACATATAATGGATTATTTGTTTCAGGCATATAGGCCTATGATTCATCAGTCTTCTGTAATACCCAGTGCTCATTCCAACACATACATCGCCAATGTCCATTGCTTAGTTACCCTACCTCTTCACCCCCCCCCTCCCCAGCAACCCTCGGTTTGTTTCCTGGGATTGGGTCTCTTATGGTTTGTCTCCTCTGGTTTCAGCTTGTTTCATTTTTTCTTCTCTTGCCCCATGATCCTCTGCCTTGTTTCTTAAATTCCACATATCAGGGAGATCATATGATAATTGTCTTTCTCTGATTGATTTATTTCGCTTCGCATAATACCCTCTAGTTCCATCCGTGTCGTTGCAAATGGTAAGTTTTCTTTTTTTGATGGCCATAATATTCTTGTGTGTGTGGGTATCATATCTTCTTTTGGATCTGAATTTCAATCCCAGCTCTGCCAACTGATTCCTACTTTGAGCTTTAGTTTCCTTGTCTGGGGACATGACAGTTCCTGGATATTTTTATGAGGATTAAATAAGCCATTGCTTATGAATGCTTAGAACAGCCCCTGGCAGATAGTAAATGGGAGATCAATGGTAGCTTCATAATTATCATTTTTAATAACAATTTACTCTTAGTTCCAATTCTAAGCAAAGCATGAGTAGCTTTGGTTATCCAGTACCAGTGCCAAAAAAAAAAAAAAAAAAAAAAA